>NC_087181.1:14263999-14328999 GCF_035594125.1 Scylla paramamosain
CTCTCTCTCTCTCTCTCTCTCTCTCTCTCTCTCTCTCTCTCTCTCTCTCTCTCTCTCTCTCGTAACATGTTTTAATCGTCTTATTTCATAATTATTTTCAAAGCCATTGAGGATATGATTATTATTATTATTATTGTTATTATTATTATTATTATTATCATTATTATTGTTATTATTGTTATTATTATTATTATTATTATTATCATTATTATTATTATTATTATTATTATTATTATTATTATTATTATTATTATTATTATTATTACTACTACTACTACTATTACTACTACTATTACTACTACTACTACTACTACTACTACTCCTATTACTACTACTACTACCACTATTATATCTATATCTTCAACTACTACTACTACCACTACTACCACCACCACCGCCACCACTACAGCTACAACAACAGCAACAACAAATACAAGCACATCCCTTCACCACTGCATCCAAAGACACATTAATTAACAACACCTGAAATTAAAATCCACACACACATCTCACCTACGTAGTACATGAGATGGTATTCAGTGTTATCAACCAGCACAGTGACATTTCAAAATACAAACAGAGTAATGCCTGTACAGTGTGTTCTAATCCTCTCTCCCTCTGCCTCTCTCTCTCTCTCCCTTTCTCTCTCTCTTCAAACTCAACTTAAGCTGAGGGAGTGTCGAAAAATGGTTCGTATTTTTCCAGAGTTGCATTTATGTTTATGGGAAGTCACACGTAAAATGCACAGGAGTAGTAGAGAGCTCAAGTCTATTTATGCCTCATTAGAATATGCAGGTGAGATGGAGTCAGGTGTGTTGTACGTGTGGAAAGTTAATTAACCTGACAGAGAGAGAGAGAGAGAGAGAGAGAGAGAGAGAGAGAGAGAGAGAGAGAGAGAGAGAGAGAGAGAGAGAGAGAGAGAGAGTCACGAATAATAATAATAATAATAATGATAATAATAATAATAATGCTATATCTTTCAGTACAAAAATAATCAATAAAAATAAATAAATAAAACAAATAAGAGCAATAATTGTGCTAGAAAAAAGTGTGAATGCCAAGAGAGAGAGAGAGAGAGAGAGAGAGAGAGAGAGAGAGAGAGAGACAGACAGACAGACAGACAAGATTCTCTCACGCTCTCCTACTGCTTTTCTTTTTATATCCTAACGCTTTATTTTCCTGTAAACTCACACTTTATGGGCGCGTCGTGAGGCAGGTGACCGCGGCAATAATTAGATCATATTACTGATAAGACGACACGATGACAGGTGCGCAGAGAGAGAGAGAGAGAGAGAGAGAGAGAGAGAGAGAGAGAGAGAGAGAGAGAGAGAGAGCAGGATCTTGTTGCAATGTCCAGTCTTCACATCTTAGGCATTTCCGTCTCTCGCAGTCCATATGGCGGGAGAGAAGAGAGGGACAGAGCCGGAGGAGGAGGAGGAGGAGGAGGAGGAGGGGTAGGGAAGGTGGGATGAAGGTAGGACCTCTTAAGTTGAGGAGGGGGTTGAGTAACGTAAACAAGAAGAGAGGAAGAGGGAGAGGGGAGAGAAGGGTGAAAGAGGGGAGAATGGACACAGAGAGAGAGACAGAGGAAGAGAGAGAGAGAGAGAGAGTGGGATAGAAGACCAAGGTATTAGAAACAAGTGAAGGGAAGAGGAAAAGCTAAATGGAATTCCCGCAGGTTAAACAAAGGAAGGAGGAAAAGAAGGCACGTGGAGGAGGAATATAAAGAGCGCAACTTTTGAGGGCGTTATGGAGGGTGACTGTTATAAAATTCCTTCTCGTTAATTGTCCAAGGAAAGTCTGGTATGTGCAGGATGGAGCCGCGGGGAGGGAGGTGGGAAGTAGGAGTATTTCACGGGTTTTTATCTTGATAGAGGGGAATGAATCACCTCCTGACGTGTGGCTTTGATTTATATATGTGGTTGGTTGTGATTCAGGTGACGTAAGGGATAGAAAATGGAAGAGAGCTGTGAAGGTATGTGTAGGAATGATGGTGTCTAAGTGGCGTTTTCTTTTTAATTCGTTTTCTTTTTAATTCGTTTTCTTTTTAATTCGTTTTCTTTTTCGTGATTCGTTTTGAAGTGAAGCATTTTTAAAGTTAAATATTATTGTCTTTCCACCGCTCCCGTGAATACAAAACATATCCACAGTGTTTCTATTATCAGGTAAAAAACTGATATTTAAAATTTGTTCATCTTTAGGTGAAGAATAGTTTAAACGAAAAATATATATTGAATAAGATAAAGTATAATATCATGTCGTTTTGAACTACGATAAAACGATAAAAAAGAATACATTTTCAATAAGAATAGATAAAAACAAATAATGATACAACACCACCTCTCTACAATAAGTGAAGGAATATGATGCACTTTATAAATAACGATATATAAATGTGGAAATACACTTGATCAACCTTGCTTTTATAAATAAGAATAAATAGATAATAATGAATAAATAGAAACACGTAATGACATAACAATACCTTTATGATAAGCGAAAGATTCTAACTTAACGAAATAAATAACAATATGATGTTTTCGTATATGGATAAAGCAAACCTACAGAGTGACGTTTTTAAATAACAATAAAGAAAATAAACAACATATTTTCCATAAGAGAATGTAACCGTATCCATAATTAACGATATGCAAAGGTGTTTTCATGCCTGATTAAGATATGCATGTTTGGTTGAGTTGGTTAGCCTTTTAAATAACAAAAAAAAAAAAAAAATGTACCTTCTTTATATAATATGTGAGAATCTAGTGTACTCAAAGATAACAGTGCACACAGGTCTTTTCATACTCAGATAAATAAGAATAAACAAAAATAAACAGTAACAAAAAGATTTCTCTATAGTAAGTGAAAAAAATATATAATGTACAGTACTTAATCCAAAACAATATACAAAGATGTCTTCATATTTGGATGCGGATATACGTGCTTGGCTGAACACCTACAGAGTATTATACAGCTTGCAAAAATACTAAAATGGCAGACAGGAAGAGCGCCTGGTCTCTGCAGCAGCATTCAGGGAGGAAGGTAATGGAAGCAAATGCCTCGTGACACACAGACGCGAGTGAATGTGTAAACGGAAAGAGAGAGAGAGAGAGGAGAGAGAGGAGAGGAGAGGAGAGAGGAGAGAGAGAGAGAGAGAGAGAGAGAGAGAGAGAGAGAGAGAGAGAGAGGTGGGAAAAAAATTGAATTCTACAACATAACGAAATGTGAGAAATTAGCTTAACGGATCCAGCACGAGGAGAGGAGGAGGAGGAGGAGGAGGAGAGGAGGAGGAGGATGAGGAGTAGGAGGAGGAGGCATAGGTAGTAGATAAGGAATAGAAATTAGTGGATGAGGAGGAAAAAAGTAAGAGGAAGAGAGGAAGAGGAGGAGGAGTAGGGAGAGGAGGAGGTGGAGGAGGTGGAGGAGGAGGAGGCATTGGTAGTAGATAAGGAATATAAATTAGAGGAAGAGGAGGAGGAGGAGGAGGAGGAAGAGGAGGAATACAAAGTAATACAAAGGAAGTCCAAACAGCAACAGACCCTGAGGTTCTTAGTAGGCTGTTTGGGTAACTATTCTATTTTATTAGTGAGAGACAGGATAGCAGAGAGAGAGAGAGAGAGAGAGAGAGGAGAGAGAGAGAGAGAGAGAGAGAGAGAGACAGGATAGCAAAAGAGAGACAGAATAGCAAAAAAAGAGACAGGATAGCAAGTGAGAGACAGGATAGCAAGTGAGACAGGATAGCAAAAGAGAGACAGGATAGCATGCGAGAGACAAAGTAGCAGGAGGAGGAGGAGGAGGAGGAAAAGAAAGTGTTTGAAAGAGTATGAAAAACCCGTGGCAGTGGATGTGAGGATAATAATAGTGTAGACAGACAGACAGACGGACAGAAAAATAGATAGACAGACAGAGGGATAGATGCATGCAGTCGGAGATAAACAGACAGAAAAAATAACTTACGCAAATAAGAAAGAAAGAAAATAAATCTATCTTTTCTCCACGGCCGTAAAAATAAATCGAAAAAAAAAATAATAATCATTAATTTTTTTTTTTCCTTCGTAGACCATTAAAAATAATAAAGGAAAAACAGACTCTCTCTCCTCTCTCTCTCTCTCTCTCTCTCTCCTCTCTCCTCTCTCTCTCTCTCTCTCTCTCTCCTCCTCTCTCCTCTCCTCTCTCCTCCTCTCTCTCTCTCTTCCACCTCCTAAAATATGTCAAAGAAAAAAGTCAGAAAACATCAGAACAAGAATCACAACACAATTTTTCCGTCGCCTGCAAATCTCAGCTGGTCACAAAAGCGGGGACTCGGTATGCATAACTTGCCTCTGGAGGAACTAGCTTCGATAAAAGACCTTCCAACACCCTCTCAGAGTAATGGGGAGGAGAGAGAGGGAGAGGGAGAGGGAGGGAAAGAAGGACGTGGAGGAAGGGAAGGTGATGTGAGGCAGGGAAAGGAAGGAGAGGAGGAAGAGAGGGAGAAGTGAGGGGAGGAAGATATATTCAGTAACGTTGGTGGTTTTTAACGCGTTTGTGAGAGAGAGAGAGAGAGAGAGAGAGAGAGAGGAGAGAGAGAGAGAGAGAGAGAGAGAGAGAGAGGAGAGAGGAGAGAGAGAGAGAGAGAGAGAATGTTGATTTAAGTGTCGTGTTTGTCACTTTTACCTCGCTGCTTTAACATGTTTGGTTCTGCTCTTCTCCTCCTCCTGCGTGTTTGTAGTAGTAGTAGTAGTAGTAGTAGTAGTAGGTAGTGAGATAGTAGTGCCATAAAAGGACAAAGAGAAAGAGAAAAATAATACCAGTTGCATTAGTAAAATAAACAGGTAGTGGTGATGGTAGTAGTAGTAGAAGTAGTAGTAGTAGTAGTAGTAGTAGTAGTAGTAGGTAGTGAGATAGTAGTGCAATAAAAGGACAAAGAGAAAGAGTGTCTGTCTGTCTGTTGGTCTCTGTCTGTCTGTCGGTCTGTCTGTCTGTCTGTCTGTCTGATATGGCGAACACTTCAAAGGACACTCCTCACTTCTGAATGAGTTATTCTTCTGCATCCTAAAAAAATAATGAGTATATAGATAAATAAAAGATAATATGGATATATGAATAAGTAAAGCCGCCTCTACAAAATATGTATATGGTGTTGAAAGTTGAAGGCTAAACAAATATTTTATTTTTATTTATATACTAATTTATTTTCAGTTAAGTTTTACCAATAGCTATGATACAGTTATATCCTCAACACATCCACTGGAATACTGTGTGCCATATAATGTAGGAAAATGTGCAGCGCAGAATACAGATGTTAGTTAATCATGCAATACAGATTAAAGGTAATACTACTGCAAGAATTTAAGGATGCTCAAATAGTATTAGGTTTTTTATTTATTTATTTATTTATGTCAAAGGAATACCTCATGTTATTTCAGCCTTTATTTACGTCTAACCTAACCTAACTTAACCTAACCTAAACCTAACATAAGCTAACCTAACCTAACCTAGCTTAACATAACCGAACTTTACCTTACCTTACCTAAAATAACCTAACCTAACCTACTAACCTAACCTAACCCAACCTGATTTAACAACCGAACGTAACCATCCAGTAAACTAACATATAATAAAGATAATAATAATAATAATAATAATGATAATAATAATAATAATAATAATAATAATAATAATAGTAATAATAATAATAACAGTAATAACAATAATAATACCAATCCAACCCTATGATAAGCAATAAATAATTCAAATAAACATGGAGGTCAATGCATGCACGACTGGCGTTCATTTTAAATATTAAACTTGAGCGTTACATGAGATATTCACTAATGGATTAGGTTTGCATAATCAATAACGAGCCAAATAATGGACAGGTTATTGATCAGATGCATATGGAAATAATACACACTCATAGATGGAATGATAAATGTCCGCCCGGCATTTATTGGTTAGCTTTGTTCATCACGAGCTGTTTGTTTGCTGTTTGCTGCGGTGGTTGTGGGGCTGGTGGCTCTTGTGGCCGTTGTTTGACTGGTGGTAGTGGTGATGATAATGGTGGTGGTGATGATTTTGATAATAGTGGTGGTGATGATAATGGTGGTGGTGATGATTCTGATAATAGTGGTGGTGATGATCATGGTAGTGGTGGTGGTGACGAAGATATACTAATAACAACT
This sequence comes from Scylla paramamosain, assembly GCF_035594125.1. NCBI lineage: Eukaryota > Metazoa > Arthropoda > Malacostraca > Decapoda > Portunidae > Scylla > Scylla paramamosain. The sequence continues at coordinate 14,270,164 of NC_087181.1, forward strand.
ACAGCAGCAACAAAAACAGCAACAGTAATAGTGATGATGATGATGATGATGATAATAATAATAATAATGATAATAATAATAATGATGATAATAATAACTATAATAATAACAACAACAACAGTACCTAACAGTAATAACAATGTGCAATAACAATAATAACAACTAACAAACAAACACTACCACCGCCACCCACCACCACCACCACCACCACCACCACCACCCAGACCGACACAAACAGACAGCCAGACAGGTAAAGCAAAATAAAATCACCCACCACCACCACAACATTAAGCCACGTACTATTGGCACTCCCCTATTCCTTGCCATCCTGTCAGCGTGGAGATGAACCCAATCAACCTGTCGATTGCAGGTGTACAGTTGAGCAGGTAGCCAGGATGGGGGGGTGCTACCTGGTCACTGCTTTGGCTTAGGTAATGCGGGACAGCCAGGTGACTCTCATTATTGCATGTACTATTAATGAAATGAACATCGCGTTTATAACCTGCCTCGTGAAAGCTCTCCAGTTTGTTTTGTTTGTGTTGTGTGTTTTACTTGGGTATATTTGGTATTTATAAGCGCAGGAAATATCAGAGCCGGATTCTTAACGCTGTTTTCTTTTGTTTTTTTTCTCTTTTTACCAGGACTGTTCTCAGAGTTTACAGAAAGGAATAGTCGGGTTCCCATGTGTTGTGTTTCTTCCAATTAAGAATATATAATTTTTGTTAACTTATCACTAGAATCATAAAATTCCGTTGAAAATACTAATAAACTCGAGACTTTTAATATGTTTTGTTAAACTATCATTTAAAATCTTGAAAAATCATCTTTGAAAACCTCAACAACATCCACGAAAGCTTGTTGAAAGTATAGTCGACATATGAGGTTTGGAAATAATGATCATAATACTGACGAAACAGAGTTCTGTCTTTTCATGAGACGCTGAGATTCATTTGCTTAGTACTTAATAACATGAGAAAACAAGGGTAGGTGCAAAAACCCATCAGGCCTACGCGTGGCTGTCCCTATATAAAAAGATACCTACCTATTTCCATCTAGCATCCTCATCCATAAATTTGTCCAATCTTTTAAAACTCCTTATTGACTCGGCACTGATTTACTGAGTCCATCCCATTCATCTACCGCTCTATTTGAGAACCAGTTTTTTCTTATCTCTTTTTTTAAATCTAAACTTATCAAGCTCGAACCTATGATTTTTTTTTTTTTTTTTGCCTTATCCTGATTACTGAACCTGACGATTTTGTTTGTGAAGCGAGTAAATAAACTTAATACAGATTCCAGATTTCATCACATCACCTATTGATTATTATAGAGAAGACATGATATAGATGGTATAATTGTGTTCTGTAATTAAGTGGGGTGGTTTGTAATTCCTTGATAACGAAAAAAAAAGTATTACCTTTACCTTGATCCTCTTGTAGCGCCAAGAATAAAAATGAAATTGATGATGTGGTTCTGAAAGACTTGATGGGAATACTGTTGCAACTGATGTAGATTGATGGCGGGAAAAAAATGTTGACATTGATGCCCTGCTGTTGAAAGGAGTTGATAGAAAAAAATGGCATTGATGTGTTAATGGAATGGTTGATGGCAAGAAAATGCTGAAATTGATTCTGGGGTATTTAAAGTATTGCTGCAGAAAATGGTAGAATTGATGCTGAGATTCTGAAAGTGATGAAAAGAAAAGCTTAATATTGAATGGATTAACGAGAAAATACTTTAAATTATGCTGTAGTACTGAAAACACTGATGACGAGAGGAAAGGGAAAAAAAATGCTTAGAATTGAAAGGAGTGTGGCTCTGATATTGGAAAGAATGACGACAAGAGTACTAAAATTGACACAGTATTGAAGAGAGAGAGAAAGAGAAAAAAAAAAAGACTAATAATGAAAAAAATGCCCAACACATCACAGTGTCAGTGAGTGCTAATCAAAAAAGACCTCCCCAAAAAAGCCCCATAATTCCACATTGTCCGTGGCCCTCGAAGTGATATTGAACGTTATCTAAAAATAAATAAATAGAAACTGAAATTGATATAATATAAGAAAAAGAGAAAAATGCCCTACATATCACTAAAAATCGAAGTGTCACAGAACTCTAAAACATCTCACTAAAAAGCCCATAGCTCCATACTGTCAACGGCCCGCGAAGTGTCATTGAACGCTAACAAAACTGAAATACTGAAATTGATATAGTACTGAAAAAAAAATAAAATAAAATGAGAGAAAATACTACATACCGCTAACAACCCAATTGTCAACGAGAGCTAACTAAAAGGCTTGTTTTGTTTGTATTAACCTTTTCTACTTGTGTTTTTAAGTAGGAATATTGATTTTGATAGTTTTCAAGGGCCACAGAGATGAATGGTCGGGTTTTTGTGGGTGTTTGTTCCATTCAATGTCATAAAAATTCATGTTAAACTATCACTGGAATCATAAAAAAAAAAAAAGAGACTAATGGGATACATATAACAGGGTCAAGTGTCACTGAACACAAACCAAAAGGTGTTAGTAAAATGCCTGTAATTCCATATTATCAAAGGGGGCGCGGAGGTGGTGTGTGTTTGGTGGGTGTTGGATGAAATGGTCTTAATGAAGAGTTGGGCAGGTAATTCAATATATGCGATTTTGTGCTTTACTGCAACTAATTGGCTAGATGCTCACCTGCACCAGGTAGAATGACTTTACATTACATTAGTGTGGAGTGTTGATGCCTTTGTAGCGAGTGCTGTGCTGGAGTTATTGAATCTTTGTGTTTGTTTCCTTATATTTGTTGTTTTTTAACTCATTCACTTGTAAATCTTAATATTGGGTTGAAAAATTAATGTTGGTGTGAGTGAATGATTGAAAGACATCAGTTTGGGTTAAATTTTGTTTGTTTTTAGCATTCACTTGTGAGAAAAAAATGTGGATTTAAACTTAATATTAGATTTGAAAATGTGAGAGTATTAATGGGAGTGAGTGAATGAGTGTAGTGTTGCAGTTACAGTGAATCTTTATATGTGTTTTATTATATTTGTCGTTTTACCTCGTACACTAAAAAAAAAAAAAAAAAAAAATACAATTAACTTAATGTGGGTTTGGAAAATGAAAGCAGTGGTAGGAGTGAATGAGTGAATGAGTCGAGTGTTGTAGTCACGGTGAGTCTTTGTTTATTTTTATTATATTTGCCATTTTAACTCGCACACTGTTAAATAGAAAAAACACACTTGAAACTTAATATGGGCTTGAAAAATAAATTAGCTGAAGAGAAACGAATGCATGAATGGAGGCGTTAGGGTGAGTATTTGTGTGGATTGTATTTATTATTTTAACTCGTATACTTCTAACCTTGATATTGCCTTGACAAATGAATGCACTGATGGGATTGAAGGGAGATTTTGGTTAGGGTTAGTTTTGTTCTTTACTTTGTTATTTATAGTTACGGTTGCTTCTTATGGTTGCTTAATACATTTGTCATTTTAAACTCATGCACTTATAAAAGAAAATACACTTGTCAGCTTCATACTGGCTTGAAAAAAAAAATTGTTGTTGGTGGAAGTGAATGAATAAAGAGAGGTGTATTTACTGTAATTCTTTTTTTTTTCCTTTATTTTGCTTATCATTTTAACTCCAGCATTTGTAAATACACTTATAAATTTACTACTGGCTTGAAAAAATACAGTATATGCACTAAAGAGAATGAACAAGTGTACGAGAGTGACTGGAGATGCTTGGTTATTTATTTTTACTCGTATACATATTCATTAATTCTAGTATTTTAACTCATACCTGCGCAATCCTAATGAATGTAGATCGAAGAATGAATATAGTAACGAGAATGAATGAACTAATGAATGAATGAATAATAATTAACAGTGAGACTTAGTTTATTTATTCATGATCTCATCCAGGCCCTCTTAAAAATAGAGAATGAATGAAGAACGAATGTGCTTAATGAATGAACGAGTGAATAAATGAATGAAGGAATGAATAAAGGAACAGAGATGGAGCGTAGCACAGTACAGTGTAAAGGAATACGAAAGAGGGAAGAGTAAAGGGGATAGCAGGAAAAAACAGGCAGAGAGAAATGAGATAAGAGGGAAGAGGAAGAGGAAACACAGGGAAGGAGGAGAAATTAGATTAAAAGACAAATGCAGGACCGAATGGGAATAAAAAAAAAAGAAAAGAGGGAAGAGCAAGGGCAAGAGGAAGAGGAGGAAGGAGAGAAGATGGATAGAAGAATTAAAAGGATGAAGAAAGAAAAAAAGTAAAATGAGGAGGAGGAGGAGGAGGAGGAGGAGGAGGAGGTATGAAAGAAGAAAAATGGAGTAAGTAAACATGAAAAATTAGAAGGAAAAAAGAGGAAGAAAGAGAAATGGAGGTAAAGAACAAGAAGAAAAAGGAGGAGGAAGAGGTGAAGGAGGAGGAGAAAAAGAAAAGGAAGAAAAAAAGTAAAAAGACGTGAAAGAGAAAGTAGGGAATAAGAAATAGTGTGATAAAGCGAAAAGGAGGAGGCGAAGGAGGAGAGAAAATAGATAAAAGGAAAAGGAAAGAAAACAAGAAAGAAACAAAAGGAGGAATGAAGAAAAATAAGACCAAAGGATAGACGGAGATGGCGAATATGAAATAGAAAAGAAAGAGAAAGTAAAGAGACAGGGAAGAGGAGGAGGAGGAGGAGGAAGAAGAAGAAGAAGAGGAGGAGGAGGAGGAGGAGGAAGAAGGAGAAATAAGGTAATGACACAGCCGCAGGTTCCTCTCATCTTTTATATAAGTTTTAAGTAATGCAGGTGTGTCGATGGCGTTAAGTATTTCCGCTTTACTTATGGCCATTTCGTGTCGTGAGGTGAGGCAGGAAGGAAGGCAGGGAGGGAAGCAGGCAGGGGCAGGGGCAGGTAGGGACCCCCTCACCACCCCTTGCAGCACCCCAGCCTGGTCCCCTCGCAGATAGCTTTAAGAGAGTTAGGGAATGTGGTACAAGACCTGAATTCACACACTGATGAGGGTGTTAGGGGTTTGAGTGCTAAGTGATTCTTGTCCTAATTCTTCGTGCTGGTGTTGTTGTTGTTGTTGTTGTTGTTGTTGTTGTTTATGGTGTTACCTACTGCTTGTACTGTTATTATTAGTGATTTTCTTGTGGTTCTTCTTGTTCTTGTGCTTTTTGTTTTTGTTGTTCTTGTTCTTGTTCTCCGTGTTCTTCATCTTTTTCTTTCTTTCTTTCTTTATTTCTTTATTTATTTATTTCATTCTTCTTCTCCTTCTTCTTCTTCTTCTTCTTCTTCTTCTTCTTCTTCTTCTTCTCGTCCTCCTCCTCCTCCATCCACTTTCCCTTCCGTTTCACAAAATCACTCGATAAATGACAAGTCTTCTTTGGTGTTCCTTTTCTGCAAAATTTTCCATCAACACTTTTTCATTTTCCCCACCTGTCACCTGTCAAATAAAGAGGCTGACATTCTTTTTTATCCTCTTTCTTTTTTTTTTTATTCCTCCCTTTCCTCCTCCACCATTATTACCTATCAGGCAGTCGGGAAAATAGTTAAAGTAATTGTTTGTTTTTTTTACACAGTGTCAGAAAGTCCACAAGTGTGACAGACAGGTAAGGTCCGACTTAAGTGTTCACTAATTATATTGAAGGGAAACGTAAAACAAAGCTGAGTTTAAAAGTAAGGTTTTCTACTTGACTTTTCGTTCACTCGTGTTGTTGAAGAGGGAACGAAGAAGGAAGCGAAATTGTTAAAGATTTTGCTTTTTCGTTTCTTTTATTTGTATACTTTAGATATGTTATATAGTACATTACTTTTTTTTATGTTGAGATTAGTTTAAGTTATATAAGGTGGTGTTATCTTGTGCTTTGCTGTTAGGTTAGGTTAGTTTAGGTCAGGTGACATGAGGTGAAGTTAAAACGATGTATTTTGTTATGTTATGTTATGTGAGGTAAAATTAGGTTAGATTTGGGTAGGTAAAGCTTTATTGTGTTATGTTGTGCTATGATAAGTGAGGTAAGATGAGGTAAGGTTAAGTTAGTTTAGGTAAAGTTAGGTTACGTTAAGTTTGTTTAGGTAAGGGTAAGTTAAGTTAGGTTAGTTTAGGTTAAATTTTGCAAACTTACACTCAATACACTGTACAATTCCACGCAATTCTTACCTAACAATTTTTCGAGCCAGTCAACTAGTGAGTACATTAGAAAACTAAAACTTGACTAACTGACGAGACAGAGAGAGAGAGAGAGAGAGAGAGAGAGAGAGAGAGAGAGAGAGAGAGAGAGAGAGAGAGAGAGAGAGAGAGAGAGAGAGAGAGAGAGAGAGAGAGAGAGAGAGAGAGAGAGAGAAAGCAAGCAAGCAAGCAGATACAAAAAAAAACAAAAAAACAAGAGTAACAGCAGCAGTAGCAACAGTGGAGTGTCAGAACGACGAACACCAAGTTTATCACCAAATAAATCCACGGGGGAAACAGTGAAAGTGGTTGTGACAGGCAGCTTTAAGTGGCGAATTATGGCAGGGGGAACACGAAGCAAAACCCAGACGTCACCAGAGTCTTATACGGACACCAACTCTTTTGCAAGTACTCGTGGTATTGGTGACTCAGGTTAGGTTAGGTGGTGATAATACTAGTGTGGATATGTGAGTCAGTGTGTGGATGAGTGACACTGGTGGTAACATGTGGTTGTAGTGAGTATGTGGATGGTTGTATGTAAGAGAATTGTATGTGTTTGGTGTGTGTTTGGTGCTTAGGTTATAGATGAGAATGGGTTGCTGGAGGGGTGGAGGGCTTGTTGGAGAGGTGCGACTTTGAGAGTTTGTGCGTCAGGAGTGTGGATGAGTTTAGATTGAAAAGATGTGGATTTGACTGTGGATGTGTGGGTAGATGTGGATGGGTGTAAGTAGGAGAGGTATGCGTTCTGAGTTAGTTTATATCATTAGTGGAATGTGATGGTGGTTATAGATGTGGGTGTGTGAGTGAGTGGGTGGATAGACCAGTTTGGATGAGTGTGGATAGAATAACTGTGGATTTATAGACGTGGGAGTCAGTTAAATTTATTGGTGAGGGAGATTATGATGAGTAGTGGTGAAGTGGGTGTGTGAGTCATGTGGATGTGTAGGTGGAGAGTTATTTAGAGACGGGAATGACGTGAGGTGGACTGCGAAGGTGGATGAGTGGTTTTGTGCCTGTCAGTGGAAATCCAGATTCTGATTATGATAAAGAGGAGGAGGAGGAGTGATCTATGAACGGCTGGTGGTAATAGGTACAGACTGGGTGACATGAGGAGGAGGAGGAGGAGAAGGAGGAGGAGGAGGAAGAAGAGGAGGGTACAGGATACAGACAAACAAAAGAGAAAAAAAGAAAACGAGAACAAGAAAAGAAAGGAATGAACGAGAAGTGATGTGAAGTGGACAAGATTACTCGCCCTAAATTGCAGTTTGTGATTAAGGACACAAAGAACTCATAAACTTTAGTGAGAGAGAGAGAGAGAGAGAGAGAGAGAGAGAGAGAGAGAGAGAGAGAGAGAGAGAGAGAGAGAGAGAGAGAGAGAGAGAGAGAGATTCCCAACTTAACACCGCTACAAACAAACAAACAAACAAGGAAAACCAATAAACAGTCTCAGCTTCAATGCATGCTCCTGTGTCCCTCCTCCCCTCAGTTCCTTTTTCCCTTCAGTCTCTTTTTCCCTTACGTCCCTTTTCCCTTCATCACCCTGTGTCCTTCCTCTTACGCCCCTCTTGTCCTGTCATCTTTATCCCTTTCCCACATTCCCCTTCCCGGCCTATATAAAGAGCGAGAGGGAGGCGGGGGGGGGGGGGCTGGCTAATAGCGGCACCCCACCCCCTTCGTCAGGCAGTGTTGTGTAACCTTACAATATTCAAGAACGCCTGGGGATACGCATCTGAGGGCGGGAAGAGGGATGGGAAGAGGTGGGCGGGAAGAGGGTGCGGGAAGAAGGGGGCGGGAATAGGTGGCCTGGAAGAGGGGTGCAGGAAGAGGGGCCGGGAAGAATAAGCGGGAAGAGGACGGGAAGATGGGGGAGAGGGGGGAAAAGAACCGGAAGGGGGTGGTAAAGAGAACAGATTTGACGGGAAGAAGGTGGAAATAGTTGGGAAAGGGACGGGAAGAGACGGCCTGGGGGATTGTCTGGTTGAGAGTGGAGAAGGGAGAGAACGGGAGGAGTTGGTGATGAATATAGGAACGTAGCGGGGAGAGAGACGAAAGGATGAGCAGGAAGTAAGGGATGGTGAATAGGCGGGAAGATTGACGGGAAGGGAAGAGTGTGATGAAGCTTGGACGAGGAGAGTAATGGAAGATAAGTAGAAGAGGACTAGAGGAGGAACGAAAAGAATGGACGGGATGAAGAGCAGGAACGGGAAGAAGGAAGAGAGACGGGAAGAGGTAACAGAGAGACGGGAAGAAGACAGGGAACAGGGAGAGAGGACGTGAAGAGTTGTGGGAAGAAAAAAGGGAGCAATTATAGTTTAATATTCTATTTTAGATTTTGTTGTGTAATTTTGCACTAACTGTGTGTGTGTGTATGTGTGTGTGTGTGTGTGTGTGTGTGTGTGTGTTGTAATCATGTAACATCACCACGTTTCATTTCATATCCACATCTGACAACCAAACACCACCACCACCACCACCACCAACAACAACAACAACAACAACAACAACAACAACAACAACAACAACAAACAACAATAACAACAATAACAACAACAACAATAACAGATGAAAGGAGCAAAAATCACATGAGTTCCCAGGATGCATCAGTACCTCTAAGAAAAGAACAAACACCCATAACACTAAGGTCCAATTTCCCACCAAGGCACAAGGGGAGTTTCGACCTTAAAGCACTACCTATTACAGCTCCTTCTTACCCCGTACTTGACCACGTCGCTCTGTCACCATCTATCAAGGAACTGTTTAACTCCTCTCTCCTTTCCTCCTTTTTCTCCTCCTCCTCCTCCTCCTCCTCCTCCTCCTCCTCCTCCTCCTCCTCTTCCTCCTCCTCCTCCTCTTGCTGCTGCCACTCGTCTTCTTTCTGTCCAGACTTCCTCGTTTATCTTTACTCTCCTATGCAATATGTAATTTCTGACATCTTTCTGCCAATTTCTACTCTCTCTCTCTCTCTCTCTCTCTCTCTCTCTCTCTCTCTCTCTCTCTCTCTCTCTCTCGTGAAGAAAGGTAAAAGAAAGACATTTATCTACACAGAAAATGAATAATATACAGTAATCACGTAAGGAGATTTAAAGAAGGTTATTCCACTAGTTTTTATTCAGCGTGTGTTTGCATTTTTAGAGTTTTTTTGGAGAGGGTTTTAATTTTTTTCTTTCTTTCTTCATTTTATTGTACTTTTTGATCTAATACCAAAATGCTTCGTTTAAGAAAAATAATTGTGTTTTACGAATTTTTCAGATGGTTATATTTCTTTTTTTTTTTTTTTTATCATACTATTTGAGCTAATACCAAAATGCTTCGTTAAGAAAAAAAAAAACAAAAAAAAACTAAGAATTGTGTTTTAGATTTTTGGGTGAAGTTTTTATTTTCTCTTTCACTTTTTTTTTGTACTTCTTGAACAAATACCAAAATACTTCGTTTAGGAAAAATAATCAAAATTGCCTTACACGAGGTAGATCTTTTTTGTAATTTTTTTTTTTTTTATAATGCTTAGTGAATATCAAAATGGTTTTTAAAGAAAAGAAAAGAATTACATTTTACGGTTTATTTGGAAGGTGATATTTAAATTATCTTTTTTATTGTACTTCGTCAGCGAGTACCAAATTGCTTCATAAAAAAAAAAAAAAAAAAAAAAAAAAAAAAAAAAAGAAAATCTCAATCTTGGGAAACACACGAGGTCACCTGGACGGCAATTAATTAGCCACAAATTCACCTGCGAAACGGAATATGAGATTATTGACCTCTTCATTTTTTTCATTTTTTTCTCATTTTCTCTTCCGCACATTCCGGTTTTTACATTTTTTTTTCTTGATGGCGGGGAAGGAAGGGAGTGATTTTGAGGTTTCTGTGGAATTTAGGAGGATAAAATGTGACTTCTTGCCTTCCTAAAAATTGTGATGAATCGTGTTTTCTTTTTTGATGTGCTATTTTTGTCGTCGTCGTCGCCGTCGTCTTTGTTGTTGTTGTTGTTGTTGTTGTTGTTGTACAATTTCTTTCTTTATATATTTATTCCTCCTTTTCTTGTTATTGTTCTTGTTCTTGTTTTTCTAGTTGTTTTCTTGTCTTTTCATTATAATAATAATAATAATAATAATAATAATAATAATAATAATAATAATTATTATTATTATTATTATTATTATTATTATTATTATTATTATTATTATTATTATTATTGTTATTATCATTATTATAATTATTGTCATTATCATTATTGTAGTTATTATTATTATTATTATTATTATTATTATTATTATTATTATTATTATTATTATTATCATTGTAGTTCTTGTTGCTATTAATGTTCTGATGATACTATTGTTATTATTATTATTATTATTATTATTATTATTATTATTATTATTATTATTATCATTATTATTATTATTATTGTTATCATCATCATCATCATCATCATCATCATCATTAATTTTATTATTACCATCACCATCATCATCACCATTATCATCATTATCATCAGTCGTATTACACATTTTCAACATAATCAGGGATCATCTCACTCATTCGTTCACTCACAGACACTTAATAAATTTCGTTATACACATTAAACCGTACAATAGTTTTCGTTCAACAGTTATTTACTCTGTCTCTCCCTTTTTTTCATATATATTCGGGTGGATGGGATGAATGGGAATATATTTTGTCATTTTGCAATGTGAAATAAGAGAACGCACCGCACACCAACTCATTAAATAAAGAGTGGCGAGAATTCTTTTTCAATGTGTTGTATATTTTACTGTCCGGGAATGGCGGCGGCACGCGAGAGAGAGAGAGAGAGAGAGAGAGAGAGAGAGAGAGAGAGAGAGAGAGAGAGAGAGAGAGAGAGAGAGAGAGAGAGAGAGAGAGAGATTTGGGCATTATTTATCATTGTCTAACAGAGTACTTTGATGATTTAGGTGTTAGAATGATGAGAGAGAGAGAGAGAGAGAGAGAGAGAGAGAGAGAGAGAGAGAGAGAGAGAGAGAGAGAGAGAGATTTGGACAGTCATGGTCATAATGTAGTCACTAACAAAACAAAACTGGTAACTCATAAATTTGTCATTATATGGAAAGTAATTAAATGGAAGATGAAATGAAGTAAATAAGTAAATTTACATGTAGATGAGAGGAACAAAAAAAAAAATGAAGCAAATGAAAATAGCGGCAAATAAAATATAGATTAATGAATGTACGCCAGAAACATTGGTAAAATGAGACAAAAAATATAAAATAGAAATTAAATTAGTGAAAAAACAGAGCCAAGGAAAACAAGAATGAATAAATAAATGAAAAAAAAGTTAACTACCGCACGTCACATCACAGTAATTTCGAATAAAATTTTGAGGACTCCATAACTTAAATTGCACCAAATTAAGAGAGAGAAAGAGTGAGTGAGAGAGAGAGAGAGAGAGAGAGAGAGAGAGAGAGAGAGAGAGAGAGAGAGAGAGAGAGAGAGAGAGAGAGAGAGAGAGAGAGAGAGAGAGAGGAAAGCACCTGCAACTGAAACCAATTACATGCAGAATCCATCTCCATCATGCACACGTCAATCACCCCTTTTAAATACCAATTACTGAAGCAAGATTACCCTTAACAGTGGAAAAGTGGTTACAGTTACTATGTATGGGCCACGCCTCCCATACTGTTCCCATACACTCCATTCCACTATTCCATTCACCCATCCTTACTTCTTCCACCATCACTCTCATTATTATCATTATCACCACACACGGACTAAATAAGAGTGTTTGTGTGTGTGTGTGTGTTGGTATTAAAAAGAGGAATTCAAGTTTTGTTTTTGTTCTGGTATCCTTAACTTCCCTTTCAACCAGTTTTCTTTATTTATTCTGCCTTCGCGCCGTCATCACTATCATAATCACCATCATAATCACCATCATTGTCAAAGAGCAACATGAATAAAGCCAAAACCTCACTTTTCTAACAATTTCCCTCACTTCTTTGCGCTTGCTGCCTTCTACACCACAATCACTATCGTCTTTATCTCCATCATTATCACCGTTATCATTATAGACGACGTGATATAATTAGCATTACTTTTTAACAGTTTATCCTCATTATTTTTCTAAGGCTTACTGGAAACTTAGAAAACGATAGCCTGGTATATTAAAATGTTTATTGGTTGTAATGTAAACGAGGAGAACAGGTTGCCTTCTCTCTCTCTCTCTCTCTCTCTCTCTCTCTCTCTCTCTCTCTCTCTCTCTCTCTCTCTCTCTCTCTCTCATATTCACCCTCCTACTCTTGGTTTCCACGAGGTAGGATGAGGAAGAGGAGGAAGAAGGAGAGGAGGAGAAGAACACGAGCAAGATGAAGAAGAATTAAGAAGATAGTGAATAAAGAAAACCAAGAAAAGGAAGAAAGAAATAAAGAGAAGAAATAACCGGAAGATGGAAACAGGTGAGGAAAAAGAGAGAGAGAGGAAGAGGAGGAAGACTTAAGAAAGAAGTGGATGAAAGACTTAAGAAAGAAGTGGATGAAGAAAAAAACGAGACAGAAGAGAGGGCTAAAGAAGACACACAGCTTGATGGAACAGGTGAGGAAGAAGAGGAAGAGGAGAAAGAAGAGGAAAAGGAAGAAGAGGAAGAGTGGGAAGAAGAAGAAGAGTCAAAAAAAGTGAATAAAGAGAGAAATTAAATAAGAAAAGAACAAAAACAAACAAAAAAAACAGCTACATAGAAACAGACGATAAAGAAGAGGATAAAAAAAAGAGAAAGAAGAAAAAGAGGAGGAAGAGTAAAAAGACAGAGAGAGTTGAGAAGGAAAGAGAACAAAAAGAAAAAAATAAACAAAAAAAAGATCAAGACAGATAGAAGCAGATGACAAAGAAGAGGATAAAGAGATGAAGAAGAGCAAGAAGAGGAAGAAGAGGAAGAGGAGGAAGAGCAGACATGAGCCACCTTCAGTAATGGACACGGAACTGCTATTGACAGCCTATCTCATTTGCATATCAATGACCCTCTCTTGTCCACAATGGGGAGGGAAGGGAAGAGAGGTGCAGGACAGTATGACGTCATTTCTGAACCAATAGGGAGGTGTGAGGATCATGACGTCATTACTGGTAGCCAATGGGAGCGTGTTGTGGTTATGACGTAATTTCTGAGAGCCAATGAGAAGGCGTTATGACTCTGACGTCACGAACGATTTGTACAGTTCGAGTTATTTTGAGTTAAGTGTGCGTTGAGAGAGAGAAAGAGAGAGAGAGAGAGAGAGAGAGAGAGAGAGAGAGAGAGAGAGAGAGAGAGAGAGAGAGAGAGAGAGAGAGAGAGAGAGAGGAAATAGACATTCTTTCCTCTTCCTTTATCTTTTCTTGCTTTTTTTATTTTCTTTATACGTATTTCTTTCTTTTCTTTTTTTCTTCCTTCCTTCCTTCCATTCTCCCATCCTTCCTTCCCTCCCTCCTTCGTTCTTTCATTCCCTCCTTTTATAGCCTACTTACTGCAGAGAGAGAGAGAGAGAGAGAGAGAGAGAGAGAGAGAGAGAGAGAGAGAGAGAGAGAGAGAGAGAGAGGTGTAAAGTAAAATACGGAGAGGAGAGAAGATAAACGAGGGAGTGTGAAACAGAGAGAGAGAGAGAGAGAGAGAGAGAGAGAGAGAGAGAGAGAGAGAGAGAGAGAGAGAGAGAGAGTAAAAGCAGAAATGAAGAAATAGAGGAAGGGGTGAAGGGAAAAAACATGAGTAAAGGTAGGAGAGAGAGAGAGAGAGAGAGAGAGAGAGAGAGAGAGAGAGAGAGAGAGAGAGAGAGAGAGAGAGAGAGAATATTAGAATGTAAACCTAAGAGAAAAAAATAACAAAAAAATGAATACAAAGAAACATAAAAACAGAATAGAAAAAAATAAAAAGAATGAAAAAAAAAGAATTTTACAATAAGTGAAGGAATAAAAGAGAAAAAAAAGATTGATAGAGAAACAAAACGGAATTGAGGACTAAAAAGAATAAAAAAGCAAAAAAATAATTTAACACAAAAAATGAGAGAGAGAGAGAGAGAGAGAGAGAGAGAGAGAGAGAGAGAGAGAGAGAGAGAGAGAGAGAGAGAGAGAGAGAGCACGTAATGGTGGAAAGAAAGAAAACGAAAAAAAAAATGTAGATTCTTCCTCTAAAGAAAAAGAGAAAGAAAGGAAAGAAGAAAGAGAGGATAAAGGATATTCGGCTAATAGAAAATGAAAGTAAAAAAATGAAAATAGACGATGGGAAATAGAAAAGAAAACAATAATAACAAAAGAATAAAATATTGATGAAGGTGAAGAGAAAAAATGAAGGAAAGAGTTATTTAAGGAAGGTTAGTGTAGCCTTTCACCTCTCTCTCTCCCTCTCTCGCTCTCCTTTCCCTCTCTCTCTCTCTCTCTCTCTCTCCCTCTCCCTCTCCCATTCCCTCTCCCATACCAAAATAACTAAAACAGGAAGTATAAAAACTTTAATGTCGTTCCCTGTAAGTAAAATATGCCAGAAGAAATATTGTAAAACGTGGATTAAAAAGCTTTCAAGTCAATTTACGTGATTCATGAAGTAAACAGAGACGCGCCAGTGGGAGGTTCATCAGAGGAAGGTGAAAAGTAGTAATTAAAGTAGAAAGAGTGATAATTGAGGTAGAAAGAGTTATAATTAAGGAGAAGCTGATGCGGGAAGGGTCACTAAGAGGAGAGAGAGAGAGAGAGAGAGAGAGAGAGAGAGAGAGAGAGAGAGAGAGAGAGAGAGAGAGAGAGGTAGAGAGAGAGAGAAGGTATAGGTAGGTATTGTATGTTAGTGAATAAATGAGTGAGTAAATAATAAGTTACTTTGTTTTTATGATGTGCTTAAGTGATTTAAAGAAACTTGTAAACTGTAAAGATAAAGATGAACGTACACACACACACACACACACACACACACACACACACACACACACACACACACACACACACCTGCCCTCACCAAAAACCCTTTTTTTTTTTTTTTATGTAGGAGGGACACTGGCCAAGGGCAACAAAAATCCAATAAAGAAAAAAAAAAAGCCTACTGAGATGTCAATCCCAGAAAAGGGTCCAAGGCGGTAGTAAAAAAGTGAAGAATAAATGTCTTGAAATCTTGCTCTTAAAGGAATTCAAGTCATAGGAAGATGGAAATACAGAAGCAGGCAGGGAGTTCCAGAGTTTACCAGGGAAAGTATTGTTCGATTGAGAATACTGGTTAACTCTTGCATTAGAGAGGTGGACAGAATAGGGGTGAGAGAGAGAAGAAAGTCTTGTGCAGCGAGGCCGCGGGAGGAGGGGATGCATGCAGTTAGCAAGATCAGAAGAGCAGTTAGCACGAAAATAGCGGTAGAAGACAGCTAGAGATGCAACACTGCGACGATGAGAGAGAGGCTGAAGACAGTCAGTTAGAGGAGAGGAGCTGATGAGACGAAAAGCTTTTTGATTCCACCCTGTCTAGAAGAGCAGTATGAGTGGAACCCCCCAGACATGTGAAGCATACTCCATACATGGACGGATAAGGCCCTTGTACAGAGTTAGCAGCTGTGGGGATGAGAAGAACTGGCAGAGACGTCTCAGAACACCTAACTTCATAGAAGCTGTTTTAGCTAGAGATGAGATGTGAAGTTTTCAGTTCAGATTATAAGTAAAGGACAGATCGAGGATGTTCAGTGTAGAAGAGGGGGGACAGTTGAGTGACATTGAAGAAAATGGGATATTTGTCTGGAAGGTTGTGTCGAGTTGATAGATGGAGGCATTGAACAATACTAAGTTTGCTCTGCCCCTATCAAAAAATTTTAGAAAGATCAGAAGTCAGGCGTCCGTGGCTTCTCTGCGTGAAATGACTCCCTCACCACTCCGCGACACGTCAGATGCATAGAAAGCTTTTGCAGAATCGCGCCAGTACATCCCGGGACGATGAGTGGAAGGGCAGGCATAAGCTAACGGGAACACCTGGCTGTGAATATCAAGTAATGTGGATATGATTGGAGCGCGCGTGAAAAATGAATCTCGTATGATATAGCAGTTTGGAATGAGTGACAGAGGGAATTTCTAGTCATTACTGCGGGGTGGAACTAACATGGGAGAGGAGGGGGATGAGGGGAGAGAGAGAGAGAGAGAGAGAGAGAGAGAGAGAGAGAGAGAGAGAGAGAGAGAGAGAGAGGGGGGAAGGAATAAACGGTGAGGTTATAATTTCAAACTTTATGAGGATGGTGGAAATAGTAATCAGAGAGAGAGAGAGAGAGAGAGAGAGAGAGAGAGAGAGAGAGAGAGAGAGAGAGAGAGAGAGAGAGAGAGTGAAAATTAGCTTTATCGAGTGCTTATTGACAGGAAGAGAAACAGTAGTAGTGATAGAATGTTTCAGAGAGAGAGAGAGAGAGAGAGAGAGAGAGAGAGAGAGGGAGGGAGGGAGAGAGAGAGTAAAGGCTTGTGGGGAGATGAAAGGATGAGGGAATGAAGGATAGATGAAGTATGGGAGTGAAAAAAGCTGTAAATGTAGGAAGAGAGAGAGAGAGAGAGAGAGAGAGAGAGAGAGAGAGAGAGAGAGAGAGAGAGAGAGAGAGAGAGAGAGAGAGAGGAGGGAGGGAGGTAATAAAAGAGGAGAAAATGTTCAAAGCAAACATAACAGAAAAATCCTTTACGTGTATATAATTTCTTGATAACACAAGTGAACATTGATTACATTAATAACACAACCATCCAATTACATATAAACAAGAGAGAGAGAGAGAGAGAGAGAGAGAGAGAGAGAGAGAGAGTGTGTATAAATGATCAAATTACTAACGATAACTGAATTAGCCGATATGAAAAAAAGTTAAATAAATAAGATGAAATAAAAAATGAAATAAAAATGTATATGAACTTATTGCAAATGTACGAGTATTCTGGGAGAGGTAATCCTTCCAATAACGCCGAAATTAATACCCGAAGATTGGCAAACACAGGAGGGGGAAAAATGAAGATAAGAAGGAGGAGAGGGAAAAATTGGAAGGGGGAAAAAAAAAGGAGGAGGAGGAGAAGGAAGTGATAGAGGAAGACGAGGAGGACGAAGGACAACGAAGGAGAAGACTTTGAGAAGGAGGAAAGGGAAGATGCAATAAAGGAATAGGAGGAGGAGGAGAAGAAGGAAGGAGGATGAGGTAAAGGAAGAGGAGGAGAAGGAGGAAGATTGGGAAAGGAAAAGGATTAAGAAAACAGGAGCAGGAGGAATAGCAAGAGGTGATGGAAGAGATGGAGGAGGAAGAATGGAAAAAGAGAAGATGAAGAGGAGGAGGAGGAGGAGGAGGAGGAGGAGGAGGAGGAGGAGGAGGAGGAAACACTCTCGAACCTAATTAACATATTGCTTGTTGATCATGGAATATTTAGTTCTTTTTTTTCCTTTGGGAGAATATGGAGTGTTTAAGAGAGAGAGAGAGAGAGAGAGAGAGAGAGAGAGAGAGAGAGAGAGAGAGAGAGAGAGAGAGAGAGAGAGAGGATATTTTTTTTGAGCCTGGATGTTATTGTTTTCCTCTCTCTCTCTCTCTCTCTCTCTCTCTCTCTCTCTCTCTCTCTCTCTCTCTCTCTCTCTCTCTCTCTCTCTCTCTCTCTCTAACCTTTACTGACCTGGATAACAAAATGATAACACTTGTGGTGGAAATATGTATGTGTGTATGTATGTATGTATGTATGTATGTATGTATGTATGTATAAAGGTGGAAAAAGTGTGCATGTTTTTTTTTTTTGTGTGTGTTTTTTATTTTATTTTATTATTCCTGTATAGTTTTCAAGGTGACATTGTTATGTGAGGATTAGGGATTAGCTTGTGTTGGGTTATATTTGTGTTTTTTTTTTTTTAGTTGGGTTTGTGAAAAAAAAAAAAAAAGGTTGAGTTAGGATTGTTTGTGTGTGTGTGTGTGTGTGTGTGTGTGTGTGTGTGTGTGTGACGTATATGATTGGTTATAAATTGCGAAATGTTAAACTTATGATCGAATTTTCTTCTTCTTGTCCTCATTTTTTTCCTCTTCCTTTCTTCGTTTTGTCTTCTCTCCTTTTCTTCCTTCTCTTCCTTCCTTTACCCTTTCCTCTCTTCCTTCCTCTCCATCTCTTGTCGTGTCACGTACACTATAACCTTTTACACTCTCTCTCTCTCTCTCTCTCTCTCTCTCTCTCTCTCTCTCTCTCTCTCTCTCTCTCTCTCTCTCTCTCTCTCTCTCTCTCTCTCTCTCTCTCTCTCTCTCTCAGAATCACCAACTCCTCTCTTTGGAAGTTATAATGACGTAATGTTCGTGACTAGAAGAGAGGAAGGGAGGGAGGAAGAGGTGGGGAAGGGCGAGGGGAGAGGATGGGGCGTAATGGAGAGTGAGTGAGGGCGAGTGAGGGGAAGGTGGAGCGAGGGAAGGGGACGCAGGCGACCCTCCCTAATGATGGTAATCTTAAAGCCCCATCAAAAGAGTGCTGGATTGCTTCCCACTTCGAGCCAAGTTGAAATTTTGCTTCCCTTTTATAGATATATAGAAACATTCTCTCTCTCTCTCTCTCTCTCTCTCTCTCTCTCTCTCTCTCTCTCTCTCTCTCTCTCTCTCTCTCTCTCTCTCACTTTTTTTATGTTGGTTATTTATGGTGGAAATATTCTCACTTTTCACTCATTGTTTCTTTTCATATGTATATCAGATTTGCCGTTTTCTTTTTCTTTTATTTGTTTTTCCTTTTTGTTGCTTGAAAATACTGAAGGAAACGTCTATATATTTAATGTTTCTTTTCTTTTTTTTTTCATTTTTTTCAGACTTTTTCGATTTCTTATTTTTATATTTGTATTCTGAACATTTAAATATGCATTTTTCGCCTGCTTCTTTCGCCCTGTTTCATTAATCACTGCCTCTCTTACCAGTGCATCTTCCCTCTCCAACGTAAATATCTAATGTTTCTTTTTTTCTTTTCCTTCTTCCAAGACTTTTTTCGCTTTTTTATATTTGCATTTAGAACATTTGAGTGCGTTTCTATTTTCAATCTCCACCTGTTATATTTCATCATCCTGTCCTACCAGTGCATCTTCCCTCACCGTCCTATATATCAAATATTTTTCTTTTATTCCTAGTTTTATTCGCTTCTATTATTTTTCTTTATATTTGCATTTTTAAACTTAAGAGCTTTTCTATTTTCCATCTCCTCCCGTCCCTATTTCATGTATTACTGCTTCTCTTACCAGTTCCCCAGCCCTCTCCACCACCCCAGTCGTGCTCCATCCTCCTCCTTTCATCCATGTATACAGTCCTTATCCTCTCATCTCCACTCTGCCACTCGATGTCTGTTGGTGAAGATAATGGAACCAGATCACAAGACCACAAGGAGGAATATAAGTGACACAAAAAGCCCTCGTGGAATCGTTGTCTTATTATTGCTTCCTGCTTCTCTTACGTTCTGTCTCTCCGTTTTCTTCAATAGTTAGATGGAAGCGATCCTTTCCAGTTGTTACCGATTAGGAAAGGTGGAAAGGTGTGCGAGGAATTATAATCTCCGGTGTCGAGGCTATTTATTGTGTTCTTAAACGCTTTCTTCCCTCACCACGACTCTTTTCAAAGGCGGTAGGGTTTATTTGTGTGGTTTTCGTTGGTGGTGGTGTAGAGTCCTTGTTTGATGATCACCACCACCACCGCCACCACCACCACCACCACCAGCAAAACAATAGCAACAACGGCAGCAAAAAACAACAACAATAATAATGGTGATGGTGATGATGATGATGATGATGATGATGATGATAAGAATAAGAAAGAACAGCAGCTACTACTACTACTACTACTACTACTACTACTACCACCACTAGTAACAATATCCTCACTAACACTAGAAAAAAAAAAATTAAATGACCATACCTACCTATCTAAAAATACACACACATACACACACACACGCACACACAGAGGGGTCACGTGCGGGGTGGCGGCGGTGTGGTCTGTCGGCATGTAGTGGCAGCGAGTGTCATTTGCTTTGATAGTCTTACTTTGTGTATCTCTTCAGCTCCAAGTGGATTACCGGATCGAAATGCCGTGGATTTGTCCTGCCGCTCAAATAGACTCGGCCTGGAATATTCGCTCCCAATCTGGCCAATCCCGGGGCAGAGATAGCACGGGCAGCGCTCCGGCTCATTAGATTGGCTGCGACTACATTCATATTTAACGCGCACATGCACACACACTCACATACACATACACGGTCACTTTCACACACACACACACACACACACACACACACACACACACACACACACACACACACACACACACACACACACTCTAAACCTCTGAAAAATGCATTAGAAATTTAATATAGACTTAGCATATTTTACACAAACACACACACACACACACACACACACACACACACACACACACACACACACAACAGACAAAAGCATCACCCCTCAGTTTCCGCCACGCCTCGAGCCGCGACCGACCACGAAATGCGAAAGAAAACTAAAATAAAACAACCGCGCTGCGTGACATCGGGGACGGCGCCCCCCTGCGGTGTTTGCCCCTCCACCAGAACCCCCATCCTTTGCACGTCCCCCCCGTAAACCTCGCCCCCCCCTGCTGCCTACGAGGACCCACCAGCCACTAGAACCCCCGAGGCACGGCGAAACAAACATGCACAACACTATCTTGCCCCAAACACCCGGGGCGCGGCACCACCTGGGGCGTCGCGTGGAAGGAACAGGGAGTGGAGGGGGAGAAGCAGGGAGAGGAGAAAACAGGGGGTCAGGGGCGTCGGGGGGTGAGGGGGAGGGTGGTACCGCGTCTCTCCCCACCTAGATTCTCGGCCTTTTATTGTTTTTGACACGCTTTTTTTTGTGTTTGCCATGTTGTTGAAAGATGCTTCAGGCTGGTTGCTGTGAGGACCCGCGGTGTGGACTAGAGCACCGATATTGTGGTGGTATAGGTGATGAGAGTCGTTGGTGTAGCGTGCACAACATTTTCTTTATTTCCTTCCTTTTTTTTCAAGTTTTCAGTTTGAGTTCATATTTACAGATTCACTGATACTAATGCGATAAAAAACTCCCATGAGAACCTGATTAATAACTCGTGCGACCTTTAAAAACAGTATTTATAAGAGATCAAAACGCTTACGAATATAAACTCAGTGTATTACGTAGATATGTGTATCTGGGTAGTGTAACGACGCTATAGATGGTGTAGGAAATGCAGTAGGGGTGTAGAAGGGGTGTAGATCATCACAGGGGCGTCTGGGTGTTGAGATGTGAGGGGGTGATCACGATAGAAGCGAGGGTGTTGCAGAGAAGGTGTAGAAATGAGGGTTGCAAGGATGTTTATGTTTGTGGGAAGGCGTGTACGAGGAGACAGGTTGCGTGTGTGGTGTGTGTGAGGGCGTGGGTAGTGAGGGTGTGGGTAGTGAGGGTGTGTGTGGGGCGTGTGTGGGTGCGTGAAGGTGCAAAGGTATCTGAGTGCTGGAAAAAGTGTGTAGGGTGTTAGTATTGAGTGCTCTGGGGAAGTGTAGGTGTGGGGGAAGGTGCTGTAAAGAGAGAGAGAGAGAGAGAGAGAGAGAGAGAGAGAGAGAGAGGAGAGAGAGAGGAGAGAGAGAGAGAGAGAGAGAGAGAGAGAGAGAGAGAGAGAGAGGAGGGGGAAATGTTAAGGACCATAGAAGCAAGGTTAGGCAGTGTTGGACAATGTTGTGTGTCTTTTTATATTAGTTTAGGTAAGGTAAGGTATGGTTAGGTTAGGTTAGGTTAGGTTAGGCTGGGCTAGGTCAGCTTTACATGGTATAGGTAAGGGGATGAGCGGAGTGGGTCGTGGGGCGTGGTGGGCCGTGACTCCACAGCTTCCGGCGGGCAGGTGGATGAGCGGGATGGGCGGTGGGCGGGGAGGTGGATGGGTGGGGTGGGCGGTGGGCCGGGCCTGGGTCCAATAGCGGAGATGGATGATGTCAATCTCCCGCTGCAGTTGGTGGAGTGGCTGGCTAATGGTCTTAGCCACGCGCTCATACACACACACACACACACACACACACACACACACACACGTACACACACACGTACACACACACACACACACACACACACGTTCACCCATTCACAAACAAACTAACACTCACTCCTACCCACCAAACCACCACACACACACACACACACACACGCAGCTATCACAAGCCGGGCAAATATCACTATGTAACACGCGTAAAGAGAGATATCTATGTGCACGTGAGTAAACATTGCACATACACACACACAAAAACACACACACACACACACACACACACACACACACACACACACACACACACACACACACACACACACACACACACACACACACACACACACAAAACAAAGTGACTGACATATGCATCCCAGTAATGGAGGGCAGTTATATATCAATCCACACACACACACACACACACACACACACACACACCACACACACACACACACATATCCTCTGCTAATATCATACTACTACTACTACTCCTACTACTACTACTACTACTATTACTGTCTGTTTGCATGAAAAACGAAGAAATTAATGGAAATAAGTACTTTGGCCTCGCACGCTAATTTCACCAGCGAATTGACTCGAAAAGCATTCCATAATTATGGTTCCGGAAAAACATCCCTTAAACTGAAGGAGATCAAAGGTGTTGGCTGACATGGGAGAGAGGAAGAGAGAGGAAGAGAGGGAACAAAGGGAGGTGAGGAGAGAAAGGGAAGGGGGGCAGAAAAAGAAGGGAGGAGGGAAGAGGAGGGGGATCCAAGTGCCTAGCTTAATTATTACGTTAGGTTTGGGTGGGTCTGGGTGGGTCTGGGTGGGTCTGGGTTCCCGTGTGGGTTTGTTGAAGTGGCTTGGATTAGGTTGAGCTGTTAAGTGTTTTGTTTGTTGTGTTTTGTGTTTGTGTTGATTTTTGTATATATTTTTTTATTTATTTCATTTATATATATATATATATATATATATATATATATATATATATATATATATATATATATATATATATATATATATATATATATATATATATATATATATATATATATATATATATATTATTTTATATATATATTATATATATATATATATATATATATATATATATATTATATATATATATATATATATATATATATATATATATATATATATATATATATATATATTTTAAGATTTCGTGTAGTGGTAGGTAGATAGGTTAATGTTGTTGATGTTGTTGCTGTTTGTAGATACCATTTTCTTTGTCCTACTACAACAACAACTACTACTACTACTACTACTACTACTACTACTACTACTACTACAACTACACAAAATTTTAAGATTATGAAATAAACCTTTATTCCCTATTTTTATTTCTTTTCACTTGTACATATTTTACACACCACACACACACACACACACACACCACACACACACACACACACAGAGCAAGAGAAGCGATAAACTCCACAATACCTGAATTATAAATATTTTGAAGTATCATTATTGAATTATGCAAAATGTTCATATTTAATTTACTTGGCTAATTTATAATAAGTGTGAGCTTTTCTAATTGCTGAAATATCTCGTAATTGACTCGGAATCTAGGAAGGGTAAAAACTTTAATCACATTTCCGTTGGCCTATTGATGGTGTTAATGATGACAATGATGATGATGGTGATGATGGTAGTAGTAGTAGTAGTAGTAGTAGTAGTAGTAGTAGTAGTAGTAAATTAATGAAAAGTGCTTTTTACTAACATAATAGAAAACTACAAGAACACTACTACTACTACTACTACTACTACTACTACTACTACTGCCACCACCACCACCACCACCACCACCATAATAATAAACAGCAGTACTAAGTGTGAAGTTAACGTAGCAGCAGCTTTGGTGGGAAAAAATTCTACAGCACATAGTAATAAACGTAAGAAAATTTATCTTTACGTCTAATAATTAAACGTTACTTACGAGATAATTCCACCTGAGAGGAAATTCCCATGAGGAACTTAGAGAGAGAGAGAGAGAGGAGAGAGAGAGAGGGAGAGAGAGAGAGAGAGAGAGAGGAGAGAGAGAGAGAGAGAGAGCACCCACTTCCTGTTATCAAGAGTTTGGGAGTCTGGCTTCTCTGTGCCGCTTCACTCTCCCTTGTAAATATAAACACGTGACGTCACTCTCTCTCTCTCTCTCTCTCCTTCTCTCCTCTCTCATCTCTCTCTCTCTCTCCTCCTCTCTCTCCTCTCTCTCTCTCTCTCTCTCTCACACACCTCAGAATTTGACCTCTATGCACGAGTAATGTAAAGGTCTAAACACAGTGTAGGTTTTTCTAAATGTCTCCCCTAATAGTACTTTGCAAACTAAGAGGTGTAGTTTGCATCTATAATTTATTCCTATCACAATCATGTCTTTCATTCTCGGCTGCGAAAATTATGCAGGGACAGTAAATAGATTTTTGATTTATTTATTTGGTTGTCATTTACGTAACAGGCGTTCTGGTGAAAGGCAAGAAAACCTTTAGAATTGAGAGAAAAGAGAAAAGAAAAAGGTCCCTTAATACGGTAAGAATGTAAGACTAAAATTACATGGAGAGGTATCTTGAAATATTAATTTTCTCACCTTCTGATTTTACTTCCTACCAGTTTTCGTGAACTGAGAAAACAAGCAAAAGAAAAAAATGGTCTCCACTGTTTTTTATTTGTTTATTTATTTCTTAAACCGAGAACTTAAGAAGAAAAAGAAGAACGACGACGAGGAGGAAGAGGAGGAGGAGGAGGAGGAGGAGGAGGAGGAGGAGGAGGAGGAGGAAGAAAATAAAAAGTTCGGAACTTGACAGTAATTTTTGAGATCAGTCATTTCGTGAACTAAGAACATAACTAACAAAAAAAAAAAAAACAACAAGAAGAGATAACAAAAAGAGAGAGAGAGAGAGAAAAAAAAAGGAGGGATGGAGTTTGAAGGAGGAAGGGTGTTCTTGAAATGTGGACCAGAGGGCGTGTTACTTGTAATCATCGCCATCATTTGCATTCGTAAGGAACAAAGTCTTGCAAATGTTACGTTCCTAGTGAGCCACGAAAGACAGGTGGCTCAGATATCAGCTTTGGTTCGCCTACATCTGTTCGCCTTCTGCTGTCTTCAGTTTTTTTTGTCAATGTCTAGTGTGTAAAAATAAAAGAAAGAAAGAAAAACAGAAAATGAAAAAGCGAGAATTGTCCATCATTAGAAACACAGAAGCAACGATTTGAGTTTGTTTGGATATTCTCTCTCTCTCTCTCTCTCTCTCTCTCTCTCTCTCTCTCTCTCTCTCTCTCTCTCTCTCTCTCTCTCTCTCTCTCTCTCTCTCTCTCTCTCTCTCTCATAATAAACTTGTACCTGGAATTTGCCGCATTTCATTGCTTCGTGCTTTATAAATCTCCTGAGGTTGACATTTTGCTTTCCTGGTTTACCTTGACCCCGATGAGCCAGGAAGCTTAGGCAAACTATCTGATTCCTCTTAAACAATTGCAGCACCATGGGATCGCTTTTATCATAGTCACTGGAGGATACGATTACATTGTGTCTGTTATTTTTGCAGTTTTCAATCGGGTTAGAAATTATTTTGTCATGCATCTCACTGTATTTTACTGACTGTACTTTTATAGTGATTGACAAAGGATTGGATGAAGAAGGGAAGTTATGAGGCCAGAAGTGACGTGTCGTGCGGAGACTGAGCTATGAAAAAGGTACAAAAACAGAAGACTGATGCTGCAAAGATGATGTTGAAGTGGATCCTGGGAGTGGCAGGGATGGATGGAGTGAGGAGTGGAGCAAGAAGAGGGACAGCAAAGGTTGTTCCAGTATACAGAGGGGATTTAACTGGTACTGGCACACTGGGAGAAAGGAAGAGCAGTGTGTGGAGAGAACGATGGAAATGAGTGTAGCTATAAGACGAGGCACGACGAGGAAGAGAGAGGCGGAAGGACAGAGTTGAAGTGAGAGGTTTGGTTGGAGAAGAGGTGGAAGACAGTTTTGTGGTGAAGACTAGCGAGGAGCAGCGTCCTTTTATTATTTATTTATTTATTTATTTTATTTATTTATTTATTTATTTATTTTTTTTTTTGTATTTTAGCCAGCCTCTGACACTTGGAGGAAAAAATTAGAAGATTATAGAAGAAACACACTTAATCATTGTCTCTTGCCCGTATTCATGTTTTCTTTCTTTCTTTCTTTCTTTCTTGAGTTTAAGCCAGACTCTGACACGTAGAGAAAAAAAAATATAAAGAGAAAAACACACCAAATCATTATGCCCTGCCTGGATCCACATTTTCTTTCCCTTTAATTATATACAGTACCCTTGTGTGAATGACTATAACATTTCTCCTTCATTATACCATAGAGAGAAAAGGAAGGACACTAGAATGAGTTAATTTATCCCATACTCTCCTTTTATTTACCCTTCCAACTGTGTATGTCTGTGTGTAGCATAACCGAGTATAAAACTTCTTAATGGCTATACAGTGAAAGAAACACACCCACTAGAACCATTGCACCTTGAATCACA
Source organism: Scylla paramamosain (assembly GCF_035594125.1). NCBI lineage: Eukaryota > Metazoa > Arthropoda > Malacostraca > Decapoda > Portunidae > Scylla > Scylla paramamosain. Next base: position 14,296,783 of record NC_087181.1, read on the forward strand.
TTTCCTCGCCTGGTCGGAGTTGTGCCAGGGATCAAAGCGTGACGGATTACACGCTATACAAGGCAGCAGTTTCATAAAGGCACCCCAAAGTACTCGTTAAAACAGCACTACCACTGAGCAGCACCGGGAGCAGTGTTTCATAAAGGCTCCAAAAAAGTACTCATTAAAATAACACTAGCTCGAAGTACCACCACCACCACCACCATCACCAGGACCACCACCACCACCAGCGCTACTACTACTACTACTACTATCATCACCACTGCCATCACCACCAGGCACACTCAGAAAGCCTTAGTCAAAGCCGCTATACATTTACAACAATGACGCGGCTGGGAACAATTTGTCGCTTGTTTATAAACCTCCGTATAATCGTCCTGTAAACTGTAAAGAGCTTATGATCCTCTAAAAGCTACGAGAATGGTTTAAACGCCGTAATTTGTGAGTATGATGGCGCTGCGGACCGAACGCGTGAGGGGAAGACCACGTGACGAGGAAAATTTTACCGATGAGGGAAGTTAATAAGGATGTTTTTATATTTATTTATTTATTTGTGCATTTTGAGTCGTAATGAACCGCGGGCCACTCTGCTAATGACGTGTGCTGTCGAATGAGAGAATTACGACCGGACAGGTGTGCCGGGGAATATAATTAATACCTGGGCTGAGTGCAGAGAACACTAAGTAAGGATTAGGGGCTAAAGAGGCTTTCATACATACATACATACATATATGCATACATACATACGCTGACTAAAGAAAACGAAGGATTTTATTAAAGCCAAATAACTTGATGGTAAAATAAAAAAATAAAAAAAAATAATAATGGAAAAAATAAAATAAATAAAATAAAAACAAGTGACCGAAGACACGCGTTGACCGTAAAAAAAAAAAAAAATAGACAAAATGAAAAAAAAAATAAATAAAAAATGAAAATAAACATGGGAAGTGAAGACACACATGCAGACTATAAGGAAACCGAGAAAATGAAGACAAATTTACTCGTCGACTAGAGAAAATCAGGGAGGATCGTGAATACAGTGACTAATAAAAGATACTTTGAGTCGAAGAAAAATTAAAATGATAAAGGTTAAGATCATTTGTGAATTAAATCCATAAATCTCTTTAGTTTTCCTCACTTCCTCTTTCTCCTCTTCCTTCTCCATTTCTTTCTAGGTCCTTCCCTCCTTTCTCTTCCCCCTTTCTCTGTTCTTTCCTTTCTCCTCTTCATTACTCTCTTTCCTTTTGTTTCCTCCTCTTTATTCTTTGCTTTCTTCCTGTCTCCTCCTCCTCTTCCTTACTTTTTCATTTCCTCCTTCTTCCTCCATCTCACCGTTCTTTCCTCCTTCATCTTACTCTATCCTTTCCTTCGTCCTCCATCTCTCTCTTTCTCCTCCTGTCTCCACCTCCCTCTGGTTCTTTCCTCTTCTACCTTACTCTCTCCTCTCCTTATTCTGTCCTTTGCTCCTTCCTCTACCTTGCTCTCTCCTTTCCTCCTTAACTATGCTCTTTCCTTCTCCCTCTTCCACCTCTCCATCTTTTCTTCCTTCCTCCTCTTTATCTTTCCTCCATCCTCCTCCACCATTGCTTTCAGTCTTCCACCGCTACACCATCACCAGCATCCCCTCCCTCCTTCCCTCCCTCACTCCTTCCCTCCTTCCTTCATTCACCATTAATCTATTACTTAATTTTAAACTCGTTACTTTCCCGATGGCTGAGGAGAGACAAGACGAGGCAAGGCTAGACACACAAGGCGCGGGGAGGCAGGGATGGGAAATCACGTCATTAGCTTGTTCGTGAAAATTGGGGTCTTGGTAATGAAGGCTTGCAGCGTGTCAGGGTTGGGGGGTGACAGTTGGGGGGGGTGCTGGTGGTTGGGGGGAAGGGGGAAGGGATAAGGGGAGACAGCGCTGGAGGGGTTGCCATGTTATCAGGCTTAGAATAATCAAGCTTGTGAATAATCCAGCTGTGCTAATCAAGGTAATTAGGAGAAGCTTGGGCGCCACCACCTCTCTCTCTCTCTCTCTCTCTCTCTCTCTCTCTCCGGTTCGTTGGTTCAAATCGCGTCTCAGTGGTTCAGTCAAGGATTCGCTCAGGTTCAGGTTCCGGTTCATGTGGCTCATTATTCGTTCTATCTTAGCTGCTCATGGTGTTGTTGTTGTTGTTCGTAATAGCCTCTTGCATTATTTTGCCCGCTAAACTCTAATATGTAATTAACGTAGGCATATTTCCTTCACTTGATAATGGATTACTCTATATTCATGAGAGAGAGAGAGAGAGAGAGAGAGAGAGAGAGAGAGAGAGAGAGAGAGATGATGGTATACTAGTAACAACAATAATTAGCGATGGTACTAATCTATTCTCGTTGTGGTAATAATGATAATAGTTAATCTGTACATTACTGTGATGATATTTAATGATAATCTTCTTTCCCCTCAGGTTCTTACTGTGGCATCAACAACAGTGGCAAATAAATGAGTGCCTGGCTATTTGGCACCACTCCCTCTCTCCTGTTGCCTCCAGTGACCCAGTAAGTGCCTTGTTCCTTGTTTTTCCTCCCTTTTTATCTCCCTCTTCTCTCCGCATGCATTGTTTCCAGCCAGTTTGCTAGTATTCCTTGTCTTCTCTCCACGTGTTGTAAGGTCTCCCAGTATCCCAGTCTCCCAGTATTCTTCCTCTCCCTTTCTTTCCCAGTGCATATACCCTGTCACTCTCCTTCCTCTTTTCTCCTCATTATCCTAGTATCCTTTCTCTTCTCTCATCTTCTAGTGCAATTTCCCAGTCATTCTTTCACTATCCCAATATTCTTTTTCCTCTCTCCTCTCCCAGTTCATTGTCTAAGTCAGTATCCCACAGTATCTCAGTAGTCTTTCTCTTTTCCTCCTTTTCCTCTCCCAGTGCTAAGTCCCTCCCAGTATCCCTGTGTCAGTATCGCCCCCGGGTGCAGGTGTTGTCCCGGGCCTCACCTGCTTCTACCTGCTCGTACCTACTCCGGCCGCCACGCCCACCTATTAAGGTAAATGGCAATTATTTAAGGTGTATTTATGTATTTCCATTACTTGTATTTCCTGTATAATTCGTGCCTGGAGGGAGATGCAATGCTGTACTTGTTCTTTTTATTGTTGTACCTTGTTGTGTCCAATCAGTAATTAATATGTGACTTGATTGCTTGGTTTTGCTTCTTGCTTTAGTGACGTGGATGAAAGTTCGTGCTCTGCGTATTAATCCTACAAAAACCTACAAAGATACATATCCCTAAGCTTGCGTTCGTAAACCTTTCTGACTCTTGCGTCTATTGCTTATAACAGGTGACTTGATTGCTTTGCCTTTCCTTCTTCTTTTTTGCATAGCTGGAAGTTCTTGCTCTGGTTATTAATACTGGAAACACCAACAAAGATTCAGATACTGTGTTCGTAAACCTTTCTGATTCTTACGTCGATTACCTTGAACATGTTACTTCATTTTTTGGTTTTGCTTCCTAGTTTTGTGACATGGTTTGAAGGTCCTACTTTGGTTATTAATCCTACAAAAACTTGACCGATAAAGATTCATAACCTTAGGCATGTGTTCGTGAAGCATTCAGATTCTTATGTTGATTACTTTGAACAGGTGATGCAATTAATTTCCTGTATTCTCTTTTCTTGTAAGTGCGCATGTAAATAGTTTCCTTAGTGCTCTCATTGTTAACGAAAGGAAGGATAAGGGAGTGAAAAGGCTCGACATCTTGGTGACCTGAAACTTAGTAAAATCAGTCCATTGTAATTCAGAATTGTGCGATACGAGTAACAGACATTGCGAAGGATATTACAAGGCACACATTTAAAAATCATAAGAACATAAAAAAAAAAAAAAAAACACACACACATTGTAAAGTATCTCTTTCGTGTACACTCAAATTTAGGTCCCATGTTGCTAAGATTGAGCGTATGAATATTTGCAAGGCCTATTTCTCATACTGTATCGTGAGTTTCCTCCTCCTTCCTCCTCCTCTTCCTCCTCCTCCTGCTCGCATACACTGTCTCGTAATGTCTCACTCGGAACTAGATAACACAGCCACTCATCTTGATTTCCCGTCCTCCCTCCCTACACAATGTCCCTTCCTCATCACTCACTTCACCGTTCCATTCCATACACATATACACACATTACTCCCTCCCTGCCTTGCACACTCCATCCTTCCTTCATTCCGCCCTCGTAACCTCCCCTCTCGTGCCCTTCCTTCGCTTCTATATTTCTCTCTCTCATAAATCTATCTCCTTCCTTCGCTTCATCTCCTCCATACGTCTCACTTCTCTTTCTCATAACCTTATCTCCTTATTTCCTTCCCCTCTTTTCTTTCTTCCTTTCATTCCATACATTCAATTCTTTGTTCCCTCCTTCTTTACTGTCTTTCCCCCTTATTTTATTTCCTCCCTTCCGTTCTCTCCTTTCCTGTGCACACTTAACCCTTCCTTCATTTCACCTTCCTTCCTTATCCTCCCATTCCTTCTCTCATCTCTCTCCCTACTCCGCACATCCATTCCCTTCTATGCACTTATCCTCACCTCTATCCATCCCCTTCCTTCTCTCCTCTCTCTCTCTTTCTCTCTACTCTAGACACCCATTCCCTTCCATACACTGAATTCTCGCCTGTATCCCTCCTTCATTTCACCCTCCACCCCTCACCTTACCCTCAGTCTTCCCTCCCCTGCTTCCCATCCTCCCAGATTACCTTGTCTGGCCAGGATCCGCGCGTCAAGCTGTCCAGACTAATCAGGTTCGGGATTTACCGAGAGAAATTCATGTGTGTGAGCGTGTCAAGAGTAAGAGGAAGGTGAGAGTGGAGAGGCAAGCAGGCGGGCAGGCAGGCAGGAAGGAAGGAAACGAGAGTAGCAGGGTAGCTGGTTGGTGGGGAAACAAAAAGGAGGTTACAGAAGGGACAAAAATGGTGAAAGGAAAGAAAGGCTCATAAGAAGAATGGAAGAAAGGAAAGTTAAATAGCAGGTTGGTGGGGAAGCAACAAGGTTACAAAAGGGGGGAAAATACGAAAGAAGGAAAGAAAGGTACAAATGAAGGATGGAAGAAAGGGAGGAAGGAAAGAAGAAAGGAAAAGAGAATAACAGGATGGTTTGGAAGAAGGAAAGTTACAAAAATGGAAAAAAGGGAAAGAAAGGAAGGCTTGTATGAAGGAAGGAAAGAAGAAAGGAAGGAGGGAAGAAGGAAGAAAGGAAGGAGAGTAGCAGGTTGGTAGGTAGGCAGGAAGGATAGCAGGATAATTAGGAAACAGAAGGTAAAGGAAAGGAAAAAATAGGTAATAGGAAAGGTATACAGGAAGGGGGAGGAGTATGTAGGTTAGTAAGGTAAAGTTAAAGGAAAAACAGGAAAAATGAAAAAAAAAGTAGGAAAAAAAGGGAAGGCAAGCAGAGAGAGAGAGAGAGAGAGAGAGAGAGAGAATGGATCGATACAGCGTTGGAAAAGATTGCGAAAGAAATGAGAAAGTAAAGAAAACGTAAAGATAACACACAGGGCAAGAGAGAGAGAGAGAGAGAGAGAGAGAGAGAGAGAGAGAGAGAGAGAGAGAGAGAGAGAGGAGAGAATAATAATAATAATAATAATAATAATAATAATAATAATAATAATAATAATAATAATAATAATCAACCTTACTTTTCTCGCCAGCCACACACGAAAAAGCTTCAATTCGACGTGAAAGACACTTTTGTTTGGGTCCTTAGCGTGGAGGTGGGAGGGGGGACCTTCATTCATACACTGGAGGCTGAGAGGGCTTGTGGAGGGGGCGCAGTCTCTCCTCCCTCACCTACACACAGGCACGAGTCTTTAGGGGCGAGTTTAACTGCGGTCCCTTCAAGTCCGCGTTCTATAGGTGAGTGTGTGTGGAATTTAAACTTGATGTGTAGAAAATGTTAGTATTTTTCCTCGTATTGGAGTGTTGAATTGAAAAAAAAAAAAAGTGGGTATTTATTTTCTACTGCGATATACAGATGACGTGATAGTGGTGTTAAATAATGCAATGGTCGTCTTTTGTTAACAATGAGGTCACTGCAATAAATCGTTTACCTGGTTATAATTAAAGAAGACTATCATGTTCATTTTATCATTGCTAAGATACAGACAGAACCACGTATTTAAGAGACCGTGGTACAAAAAAAAATATATATATATATATATTCTTTTAAAAGTTGTAGATAATTATGGAAAAGATTAACTAGCTGTGAAAGGGTTAGTATGGAATCCTTAGAATGTCAAGGAAGGGATGCTGCAAAATGCCAGCAGGCCTACACGTGGCAGCCCTAGTAATAGAAAACTTAGCTGCTCAAATTTTCGCCTATCATCTTTGTTCATATCTAATTATTCAAAGCTCCCTGTTAACTGCACCAACACTGTATGATTTAGGCATAGGAATCATTACTTTTAGGCCTGTATAGATTGAGTTCATACCCAAACGTACGTGACCTTTGAGACATTCTTATTTTATTTTTTTTTTTTTTCAGTATTTTAGAGCCACGTGGAGACCTCATTTATTTTTTGGGTAGGTCAAGTTGTGTTTGGTTAAGTTAACTAAGGTTAGTTTAGTTTTTAGGATAGGATAGATCTGATCAGGTCTGGTTATGTTATTGTTATTGTTATGTTACTACTACTACTACTACTACACACACACACACACACACACACACACACACACACACACACACACACACACACACACACACACACACACACACAAGACGATATGAGGAGGAGGGATATTTGGGGACACAAGCAGAAGAAAATAATAACAATTTATCAAGGAATATATCTGGATTGTCTTTTTATCCCAGATGGTCCGAGGCTCTAAGGGTCTAAGGGTACATGCTGGGGGGGGACATGGGGGCAGGGGGAGAGTGTAGGGGGCAGAGGGAGAGGAGAAATGGGATTGACATGGGCAGTGGAGGAGAGAAATAGGGCATGAGAGAAAAGGAAAGGGGAAGGACAGGAGAGGGAAATATTAAGGAGGGTGTGAGTAAGGGAAAGAGTTAGGGAGATAAGAGAGAAGAAAGGAAGGTTAGGGAAAGAGAAAGGGACAAAAGGGACAAAGAGAATAAGGAAAGGATGTTGGAAGGAAAGAAGGAAAGGGAAAGAGAGAGATATTAAAAAGAAGAGGGTAGGAGAGGTGAAAGGAGATGATGAGGAAGAAGAGGATAATAGAGAACAGGGAGGATAGAGAAGGTTAGAGAGAGGGAAGGGGACAGAAAGAGAATAGGAAGAGTGAAAGAAAAGAAAAAGGAAGTGAAAAAATGTTAAGAAAGCATAGGGTAGGAGAGGTGAAGGGAGAAAAATAAGGGAGATGACAGGAAAAGAAGGATGGAATAAGGGAAGGAAGAGGAAATAAGACAAGAGAGGAAGAAAGAAGGGAAGGAGAGAGAGGAAGAGACAAATATGAGGGTAATTTCGAATCTCATCCTCGAAGCAGTTCTCTTATCGTCCGGTACTCCTACGTAAGGGATCCGAGAATTTCGAAGCAGTATCCGAAGCAGTAAACTCCAAACCCGTATTGAGAGAAAGATTGTAGTGCTTAACGAGTGAATTTTTTTGGGTTGTTCTGTTATTTATTCGTTTAAATCAATATGTACCGTGCGAAATTGTGACTGAAGGCTTTTTGTTCGTTTTGAGTCATGTTGAAAAAAAGACTGATTCAGATACTATGACACGAAACATCAAGAAAGGCTTCACACTTCTTTCGTTTTGGTGCTAAGGGTCAAAATTAGATTAGTAGTTGCCTGTAACGTAATTGCTGGGTAATTATGCAATTAAGTAAGTAATCAAATTAAATTGAGAATAAAGAGAAAGTACAAAAAAAAATCTCAAGACCAAATGAAAAGTGCAGCTGAGAAAAGTAAAAATAAATCATCTTCAATTAAAAAAAAAAAAAGGGGGGGGAGGAGTTTGTTAATCAGGGCGACTTAATTCCAGTTGGTGGGGGAGTCGAACCCGGGTACCTCCATTGGGACACAGGTATGGTCCAGAAGTATGCCAGGAAGCCGCCGTACTCATCGCGCCACTGGTCTTTACATTCTTGTGGTTATTTATTGGTGAGGCCGTGAAGCGAACTATGCAAAAACTGATATTACATGCATTAAAAGCAAACAATCTGCAGTTAAAGCCGTAGACACACACACACACACACACACACACACGACTACAAACTATTTACTTTTACATTCTTTGATAAGAAATTGATGAGAGAGAGATAGACACACACACACACACACACACACACACACACACACAGGTAAGTTATTCAGGTGCCTTTGTATATAATTAACCTCTTGGAAGGTTACTTTCTTTCATTTTAACACTGCATCTGCTTACCTCCGCCTTCCATCGCGCCGCTTTCCATCGCGTGGTGCATTAAACATTCGAATGCCCTAAATAAATAAAACTGTCGAGGTTCTTGGATCAGATAATGAACGAAAAAAAAGAAGAAATGTCTGAAGAAGTAGTAGTAGGAGGAATAAGAGCATAGTAGTAGTAGTAAGTAGAAGAATAGTAATGAAATAAAACAACAGAGAAAATGAGAAGGAAAAATAGTAATAGATATAATAGTTGTAGTAGTAGTAATAGCAGTAGTAATAGTAATAGTACTCATACCAGGAATCTTAGTAGTAGCAATCAAATAAAATAACAAATACAAGGAAGGTAAAAATTCCAATAGTAATAGCAGTAGAAACAAACCGTAGCAGCAGTAGCACTAGTGGGCAGATGAGGAATAGAATGAGTCAGTATCACGAGCATTATGAGCAGAAAATGTCCACCCTACGTCCGTTTCCCACGCGTGTCAGTGATTATAAGGACAATATCTAGTTTGGTGCAGGAGCGTGACAGACAGGTGAAGGGAGAGGGTGAGGGGAGAGAGGAAGGGAACGTAGTGGTGAATGTGATGAACGATGAGAGAGAGAGAGAGAGAGAGAGAGAGAGAGAGAGTGGGGAAGGGTAATAGAAACCTAAAGAGTAGATTTTAAACACTAATTCTTGTCATGACTTTCAACAAAATCTAGTGAAAGTTATTAAAGTAATCAACTACTACTACTACTACTACTACTACTACTACTACTACTACTGCTACTGCTGCTACTGGAATTAAATGCAGGTGACTTTGCATAATATTCATGTCTGTTGCTACGAATATTTAAGCGGGAAATTGAGCCGAGCGTGATTATCCTTACTGAGTGTTTTCGATGACGCAATCTTGTCACTCACCGAGGATAATGGACTCTCTCTCTCTCTCCTCTCTCTCTCTCTCTCTCTCTCTCTCTCTCTCTCTCTCTCTCTCTCTGTAATGCATAGCGTTGTGAGAAGCATGATAAAAGGCCCCTGTATGTTAACAAAGTAACGTGTACTATGTATGTGTGTGTGTGTGTGTGTGTGTGTGTGTGAGAGAGAGAGAGAGAGAGAGAGAGAGAGAGAGAGAGAGAGAGAGAGAGAGAGAGAGAGAGAGAAGAGAGAAATTTCATTGATTCTTCTGTTTTGCTCTTCTTTTCACTTACTTTCTCATCTCTCCTCCTCCTTCTCCTCTTCCTCCTCCTCCTCCTCCTCCTCCTCCTCCTCCCTCCGTATTTTACTATCTTCACTTTTCATCATATCCTCCCCGTTTTCCTCTTTTCTGCTTCTAATCCATTTTTCTCCTCCTCCTCCTCCTCCTCCTCCTCCTCCTCGTCCTCCTTCATTCGTCTTCCTTAATCCACTTTTAGGATTTTATTTGATTAGGATCCTCTGATGGTCATTAGCTGGTTGACAAGCGTGTTGGACTCTCTCTCTCTCTCTCTCTCTCTCTCTCTCTCTCTCTCTCTCTCTCTCTCTCTCTCTCTCTCTCTCTCTCTCTCTCTCTCTCTGAACAAAATCAAAAAATAGAAGTCGGAGTTTTGAGAGAGAGAGAGAGAGAGAGAGAGAGAGAGAGAGAGAGAGAGAGAGAGAGAGAGAGAGAGAGAGAGAGAGAGAGAGAGAGAGAGCTTCCTTTTTGTGTTATTGGTCAGGAAAAGAATTGAACGGCAAGCTGAGGGGAATAATAACAGAGAGAGAGAGAGAGAGAGAGAGAGAGAGCAGTACAATATGAAGTGTGTTTACCGTATTGCACACTCAAGCGACAGATGAAACTTGAAACACTTGAGTGAGCACGAAGACATGGGGGGAATATAGTGCTAGGAGTGTGTCTGGCTGCCTGTGAGTGACTAGGTGATGGGGTGAAGGGATGAAGGGGTGAGGGAGTATATGGGGTGACAGATTCTCGTATTTTTTTGTAGGTTGGGTGAATGTTTGTGTTGTGTTTTGGTGTATTGTTTGTGTTTCTGGTTTGCGTTGTGTGTGTGTAAGTGGATTTGTGTTATTGTTTTGAGTGTGTTTGTGTGTGTGTGTGTATCTATGTATGTATGTGTTTGTTGATCTGTGTATGTGTATCTGTCTATATTTCTTTCTGTCTATCTATCACTACCGGTAATTATTTGTTTGTGAATGCGTTTGTCCTTATCTCTCCATCTATCTACCTTATCTGTATCAATGAATTTATATCTGTCTTTCATTGTATGTATGTATGTTTGTATGCATCGATCTATCTATCTGTCTGTCTATCTGTCTACTCTTGCTGGTCATCCGTCTCTGTTTCTACACTCAGTATGTTTTCCATTTGCGTGACAAAAACATGAATGAAACACGAGCTCTCTTGGCACCACTAAGCTGTTTTTGTCTCCTCGTCCTTTTCCTCGTCCTCCTCCTCCTTGTTTTGTTCTTGTTTTCTTCTTCTTCTTCTTCTTCTTCTTCTTCTTCTTCTTCTTCTTTGTCTTTATCATTAGTTTTTTTTATCTTTTCCTTCCTTGTTGTTGTTGTTCTTTTAGTTTTTGTTTTCTCCTTAATCTTGTACTTATTCTTTTCTTATTCTTGTTGTTCTTGTTCTTGATATTATTATTGTTGTTGTTCTTCCTCCTCCACAAAGTACCACGCCCTGCACATTATATTCCTCCTCCTCCTCCTCCTCCTCCTCCTCCTCCTCCTCCACCACCACCACCATCACCACCACCACCACCACCACCACCACCAGTTCTTACTCTTACGAAATTGTGACATATTTTCTGGGTGTCAGGTGATCTCCCTCTGGAATATTTGGACTCTTCCAGGAATGTTAGAATAAAATATAAGAAGCAGGGAGAGAGAGAGAGAGAGAGAGAGAGAGAGAGAGAAAGGAATAACTAACAGACCACACAAGGTAAAAACGAATACCCTCTCAATGAAAAATGGCATAATTGGAGAAGGAAGGGCGAGGGATAGGTGTGTGTGTGTGTGTGTGTGTGTGTGTGTGTGTGTGTGTGTGTGTGTGTAGATATGTAGGTATGTAGTGTATGTACGTATATTTGCGCTGTTCATTATTACTGTCATTTATCACTTTTTTCAAGCTAGTTTTCATGTATGAGTGTGTGTGTGTGTGTGTGTGTGTGTGTGTGTGTGTGTGTTTACCTGTGTTTTTCGTGTTGGTTTGTTTTCAGATTAGTTTTTAATAACCGTGTGTATGTACGTTTGTGCGTATTTTCCTTTTTTTCACGTTAGTTTTCATGAGCGTGTGTATCTACGTGTGTCTGCTTTTTTTCCTGGTCTTCTTTCCTTTTTTTTTTTAAGTACGAGTGCAGCACGGTAGGCTATAATTCAGTTTGCATGATCGTGTGTATGTAGTACCCACGTTTATCTGTTTTTTTCCACCTTTTTTTTTCCTTTTTTAAGTGTAGCGCAGCAGGTTACAGCTCAATGCCGTTGTTTTTTCGTGGTAGGAAGAGGCTGTGGTCACGATATCCACCAATCATCGTGTTCTGTCTAACTCGCAGTTCTTCTTGCCATGTTCAATTCCCTGGTGCTTCTAATCTATCCTGTGTCCTATAAATCGCATCAATACTGTATACATCCAATCCATATTCAATTCTCAATCTTCTGCTTGGTTTAGTTTATTCTTGTGTGTGTGTGTGTGTGTGTGTGTGTGTGTGTGTGTGTGTGTGTGTGTGTGTGTGTGTGTGTGTGTGTGTGTGTGTGTGTTTCGTGTTTAAATTGTAAGTTTCAGTTTCTGCCTCGTTTCTCTTTTGTTTCTCTACTTTATCATGGCTTTTGTGTATGTTTTTTTTTTCTAGTTGAATAGTTGTGGATGGAGGAGGAGGAGCAGGGAGAGTAGTAGTAGTAGTAGTAGTAGTAGTAGTAGTAGTAGCACCAGAAGTAGTAGTAGTAGTAGTAGTAGTAGTAGTAGTAGTAGTAGTAGTGGTAGTAGTAGTAGGTGTAGGTATATTAGTAGAAGTAGAACAACAGTATTAGTGGCAGTGAACAGAAGTAGTAGTAGTAGTAGTAGCAGCAGCAGTAGTAGTAGTAGTGTTAGTAGTAGTAGTAGTATCATTAGTATAAGCAGTAACAGCAGCAGTAACAGCAGCAGAATAGTAGCAATAATATTTGTGTTGTGTATTTTTCCTGACTCAAGTGCGCGTCTACAATTTTCTCTCTCTCTCTCTCTCTCTCTCTCTCTCTCTCTCTCTCTCTCTCTCTCTCTCTCTCTCTCTCTAGTGTCGCAGTCTGCCAAGGCACGCTGCGTTTTTCAGTGACATTTTGCGGGCGGGAATTATTTAGCAATATCCAGAGCACGTCGAAGTGAGCAAATTAGGTGTTGTGAACAGGTGAGAGAGACACGTCAGAAAAGCCAGGACACACACACACACACACACACACACACACACACACACACACACACACACACACACACACACACACACACACACACACACACACACACACACACACACACCTTTGAACAATTTAAAAAGGGATTGTGATATGTGTGTAATGTGTGTGTGTGTCTGTCTGTCTGTCTGTCTGTGTGCGCGGGTGTGTGCATGTGTTCGATCCCCATTACGTAAGCTAACCTTATTCACTTCCATCTGTACATAATACTTCTCCTTATCTCTCCTATCTCCTCTTTCGTTCTCCGCCTGATAGTTTCTTGTACCTTCCTTTATTCTCTTGTTCTTAAGTTCTCATCCATTTTGTCTTCTTCCTCTCTTCCACGAAATACACCGTAAAAACCAGACAAGCATCGTAGGAATCTGATTGGCCATTCCTGACCTAGCCTTCCTACACACGGCCCTTTGATTGGTTGGTATTTCCAACACCTGCGCATCTAACTACCAACATCATTAGATTCTTCGTACCTCTCTCTCTCTCTCTCTCTTTCTCTTTCTCCTGATGGTAATGCTCAATTGGTCTCATTGAGTTAGGAATTCTCACTAGTGCTCTTCCTTGTTTGCTTGATGCTTAGGTGGGTTTACCTTGACTCACCTTGGTCTTGGTCCTAATGAAAGAACAGGTATTCCTTGGTAAGTCATTGCTACAATATTCCTTTCCAAACTCTTGACTGATATAGAGCTGAGATTGCTGTTCAGGTAGATGCTGTTGGATGTTTCTCTCTCTCTCTCTCTCTCTCTCCTCTCTCTCTCTCTCTCTCTCTCTCTCTCTGCCAGGAATTTTGCTTTTGTCATTCTAATCATACGGCGAAGGTCACTTAGCAAATTGGAAGTGTGTGTGTGTGTGTGTGTGTGTGTGTGTGTGTGTGTGTGTGTGTGTGTGTGTGTGTGTGTGTGTGTGTGTGTGTAAATCAAAACATTATACATTTCCTGTTTATGGCCGTTGTAGTAAACACGTGCGCTACATTTTTCTACATTCATACATGTAAACAACTTTTTTCCCTGCTCAGAAGTACGGTATATTCTCTCTCTCTCTCTCTCTCTCTCTCTCTCTCTCTCTCTCTCTCTCTCTCTCTCTCTCTCTCTCTCTCACTGGTGTAAATGTATACGTAGAAACATAAACACGCATCTCAACAGTGAAGTATGTCAGTACGTGCGTGCGTTGTGCTCTATGTACGTTTATACCTGCACGTGCGCATGTAAGTATGAACGTGGGAGCTTGCGACACATTACCTGCTCCGTGTATTCCAGCGGGGGCGCCTGGGGAAAAAAATGTTATTCGGTATACATAAGCATACAAATGTGTAGCTCATACATACACATTATACATGCAGAGTAGGGTTCGTGAGACCTGGAAGGGGGGAGAGAGAGAGAGAGAGAGAGAGGGAGAGGGAAAGGGGAGGGGGCAGAGAAGGAGGGTAGAGAGGGAATAGAGGGGAAAAGGAAGAGGAGGATGGGTAGAGAAGGGGATACGAAGGGGGAGAAGGAATGGTAGAAAGGGAGGGCAAGGGAGGAGGGGTAGAGGAGTGGTAGAAAATGGGGTTAGGAGAAGGAGAGGAGGAGTAGATAGGATGTAGGAGGGAGAAGGGGGTGTAGAGAATGGATAGCAGGGAGGGAAAGAAGGGCTAGAGAGAGAGAGAGAGAGAGAGAGAGAGAGAGAGAGAGAGAGAGAGAGAGAGAGAGAGAGAGAGGGACAGAATGCTTCCACTTTAAAACGTGATTTATGTTGGCGTTTGAAATTACTTAACAACCCGCCCCAAAGTTTCCTCCAAGTCGCCATTCTCTGATATAATTTTCCCTCCCCACCCCGGACAGCCCGCTACTTGTTCATTCCCTCCCTTGGCGCCGCGAGGGATGGTGGTGGTGGTGGTGGTGGTGGTGAGGGAAGAGGGGAGTGAGATAACGCACGTGTTTTTATCATGGTTATCACAGACATACACACTCACACATACAAGGTTGGAGGAAGGGACTGAGCAGGAGGAGGAGGAGGAATATATATAAGAAGTAAATAGAAAGACTGATTAATAGGAAAAGAGGAAAAGGAAGCGAAATGATTAGTCACTGAAAATAACACGCATTTCTCTCTCTCTCTCTCTCTCTCTCTCTCTCTCTCTCTCTCTCTCTCTCTCTCTCTCTCTCTCTCTCTCTCTCTCTCTCTCTCTCTCCAAAAACCTTATCAACATCACTTTTCCACGCACGTAAAAAGAAAAATAATCACACATTTTGCAACACTTCTTGAAATTTTGCGACTAAGCGAAACTAAACACTTTTTTTTCAGGTGCACCAGGTAACCACTTGTTATCCCTTACCTGGACCAGCTCGATTATGATTGGCTAAGCAATAAAAGGCAACAGATATAGGTCTTATTTTTGGATGTGAGGGTAAGGAGAGGAGAGAGGAAAGAAGGAAGGTAAAGAGATAGAGAAATGAGAAGAAAGGAAGAGAAGGAAAGAAGAAGAGATAGAAAAATGAGAAGGAAGGAAGGAAGGAAGGGAGAGAATGACACTTCCCAAGAGGATAGTGGAAGATGAGAGAGAGAGAGAGAGAGAGAGAGAGAGAGAGAGAGAGAGAGAGAGAGAGAGAATAAGAGAGCGAGGATTGAATCAGGAAGAGAAGTAGTAGTAGGAAAAAGTTGTTACTGTTTAACTGAAGGAAACAAGGACTGTGTATACTGAAGTGCAAGAACAAAGAGAAAGAAAGAGAGAAAAAAACAAAGAAATTGAAGCCTGCGTGTTGAATAAAAAGAAGGGAGTGAGAACGAAAAAAAAAAAAGGAACATGAAATAAAAAAAAATAAGGTGGAAGGAAAAAAACTGAGGATGGAAAGGAAAAGCAGACAATGAAATGTAATGAGAGAGAGAGAGAGAGAGAGAGAGAGAGAGAGAGAGAGAGAGAGAGAGAGAGAGAGAGAGAAGGAAAGGTGTCCGCGGAAAATTGGACCTTGCGATACAGGCGCAGTATTGGGCTATAAATGCCGCGCCTCCACCCTTGGGCACATCCTTCACATCTCCCCCCTCTCCCCCTCCCCTTCCCTGACGCCTCCCCACCCCCCTCACTCCCCACCCTCCTCTCCTCACTTTCCCAAGCGTCCACACCTTTTTCTTTCCTCTCCCTCTCTCTCTCTCTGTGTCTGTCTGTCTGTCTGTCTGTCTCTCTTCTTCCTTGTTTCCTTCCTTCCTTCTTCCTTCGGTAAATTCTTTTTTTTTGTTGTTTTTGTTTTATGTTTACTTTTTCTTTTTTATTTTATTTTTTTATCTTGGGTTTTTTCTGTTTTTCTTTTCTTTTTTTTTTTTTGTTTATTTTGTACTGTCGTTTGTTTATTTTATTTCCTGCTTCCTGTCTTTCATTTTGTTCATATTCTTTCTCTCTTTTGTTTATTTGTTTCTTTTCTCCATTTTTTCATTGTTTCTTTTTCTCTTCTTTGTTTTTTTATTAGTTCTTTTTTTCTGTTGTGTACGCGCTTCTTTTCATTTTCTTCTGTACGTTCGTTTTTTTTTCTATATCTTTCTTCCTTCCTTCTTTCCTCTCTTCCTTCCTTCCTTCCTTCCTTCTCACTTCCTTATTTCCATCGTAGCATCGTTTCTTTTTTTTTATTCTGTGTTTCTATTTGTCTCCTTTCATATTTTACTTTACTTTATCTTTTTCATCTACTTTTACTCTCCTGCTTATTTCCATCATTGTCTTCTTACTTTCATTCATTTTTTTTTCTTTCTCTTGTCTTCCTCCTTGTTTCCCTTCTTCCTTTATTTCCTTCCTTCTGAGCTCGTGTTCAGGAAATTGTTGTAGTTGTATTCTTCGTTTCCTTCTTTCATTCCATTATTTTTTTCCCCTTCCCTGACTTGTCTTATTATTATTATTATTATTTATTTTTTTTTATTTCTGGTCAGGTTAGGTTAAGTGTGTTTTTTTGGTATTTGAGGTCGTATTATTATTATTTTATACTACTACTACTACTACAACAACAACAACAACAACTACTACTACTACTACTACTACTACTACTACTACTACTACTTGTCATTGTTCTTGATCTTCATGTTCTTGTTAATGTTGTTGTTTGTGTTATTGTTTTTCTTACTATTCCGCTCCTCTACCTTCTCCTCCTGTCTCCTTTCTCCCTCTCCCTCTCCCCTTCTCTCCCTTTTCCTCTCCACCCACCACCCCATCTCTCCCTCTTATATTATTCTCCTCAGGTCGCTGTTAATTCTTGCTCCCTGACAAATAACACGTGAACTACAAAAAGAAGACTTAGTAAGCTTAACCTCATTTGCATTTTACATATGTATGCCGCAGTTTTCCTCCCGTGAAATGGTTTGTGACGTTTTTATTTGTCATTGCCTTCGAAGACTATTATTTGGCACATTTATCAAGCCTTGAGCGAGGGCGCGTTGAATTATGGGTGTGTGCTAGTGGGTGGGGTGGTAGGTTAGTGGGTTGGAGTTTATGGGGTGGGTGGGGTCAGCGTGTGTGTGTGTGTGTGTGTGTGTGTGTCTGTGTGTGTGTTAAAAGGGGAGAGGTTTTTGTGGGTGTTGTTATTGTTTTTGTTGGTGGTGGTGGTGGGGTTAGTGGTGGTACTGGTGGTGGTAGTAGTAGTAGTAGTAGTAGTAGTAGTAGTAGTAGTGTAGTAGTAGTAGTAGTAGTAGTAGTAGTAGTAGTAGTAGTAGTAGTAGTTTGTTGTTGTTGTTGTTGTTGTTGTTGTTAAGCATCATTATCATCATCATTACCATAATCATCAACCAACACCACAAACTTTCTCTCTCTCTCTCTCTCTCTCTCTCTCTCTCTCTCTCTCTCTCTCTCTCTCTCTCTCTCTCTCTCTCTCTCTCTCTGTCTAGTGTGTCGGCTTTGTATGAAATAATTCCTCGTGTTTGCCCATTAGCAGCTTTCATTTTCTATACGCACACACCTTCACGCGAGTCTCCCCTGAGATAGCGACGAGGAGGAAAGAAAATGGGAAGAAAATGAAAGAATCGTGTCCCACAAGTCTCTGGGGGCGCGGCGGAGATAATGTTTACTTAAGTCACGGTGTGTGTGTGTGTGTGTGTGTGTGTGTGTGTGTGTGTGTGTGTGTTCTCTTGATCATAGTGACACGCACCTTTGTTTTTTGTTTTTTTTTTTTCTTTTTTGGTGATTTTTTTTGGGGGGGAACTTTTTTAGGGGGTTATCCACACGCGATTTTGTTTTATTTTTTGTGGATTTTATTTTGGTTTTGTGTAAATATTCCACGCACATGAGATTTTGAAGGCTATACGTACAGTAAGCACACACACACACACACACACACACACACACACTTTTAATCTATCTTCATGCTGCAATAATTTCCTTATTTTTCTTTCCTTTTAACATCACCATCCGGAGTGGATTGTTTAATATTCACTCACGCCTGTGCCTTTCTTGGGAGAGAGAGAGAGAGAGAGAGAGAGAGAGAGAGAGAGAGAGAGAGAGAGAGAGAGAGAGAGAGAGAGGTGTAGGAGTGAGAAAAAAGAAATAATGCCATTACCAGAGAGAGAGAGAGAGAGAGAGAGAGAGAGAGAGAGAGAGAGAGAGAGAGAGAGAGAGAGAGAGAATGTGTAGGAGTGAAAAAAATGAATGTCATCACCATTTTTTCCTGCGTTATGTTACATAGAATTATAACATCCCATGAGTATCGTAAACCTGATTATATTACGCCGCGCCTACAGGGTGAGGCAGAAGTAGACGGCGGTTGTTACAGGGTGAGGCAGAAGTTGTATGTGGTTGTTGGTGAGGTAGAGGGATTAGTCGTTGCAGGGTGAGGCAGAAGTTGTAGCTGTTGGTGAGTTTAAAGAATTAGTTATTACAGGGTGAAGCAGAAGTAGTAGTTGTTAGAGTGAATCATAAATCGTTTTTTTTTTTATAATGATTGTTAGAGTTTGAGTCACAAATTGTAGGTCTTAACGTGTCGAGTTTTAGTTGGTACAGAGTGAATCAAGAAATAGTTGCTACAGAATGAGTCAGAAGTACTTATTACAGAGTGAGTAAGAAGTACAAGTGTTTACAGAATGAATCAGAAACAGTAGTGGTCATTACAGAGTGAGTCAGTAGTCAGAACACTCCCAAACAACCGTGAGTTCTGTGTCTGAGGCGTGTGTTCCATTTTCTGTGTCCTGTAGGCGAGGGCGGCCCGGGGGGAGCGTCAGGCAGCAGGCAGGCAGGCAGGCAGACAGACAGACAGACAGGCAGAGGGTTAGGTTACAATTACTATTGGTGGCGCCTGTAGCGGTCGGCTGCCAAATCTACACACTGAGGTTGCCAGCTAACTATTATAGACATTACCAGTGATTATTAAGTCCATGTTTTTTTCCGGACCTTCATTATGATTAGTGAAAAAAAAAATGCCAGGGATTCGAGTGACGGTGCGCTGCCGGTGCCTGAGGAAAGTCCCGGCGTAAATACTGATGTTTAGCTGTGTTTTGACCCGAGAGGCAAGATGAAAATGATAAAGATTTGGAAGGAATTTTAGTTGTATGATTGTGGTTCTCTTTGTTATTCTTTATCTTATTGTTTGGGGGAATGAGAGTGCTACGCTTGTTGTGTGATGAAGGACAGCGATTCCAAGCCTCTATCGTTGTTGTTGTTATTGTTTTTGTTGTATTTCTTCTCCTCTCTTTCCTTCTTCTTACTCTTGTTCTTGTTTTTTTTGTTCTTATTGTTGTTGTTGTTCTCCTTCCCTTCTGCTCCTAGACGAAAAAATACATAAAGGAAAAAAAAACTGGAATCTTTAAGGAGAACTGATTCCAGAAGACATGGTGTATAAAAGAGGGTATGTTTTTATCTACATTTATTTTAACTAGTCAACTCTGTGCGGCGGAAGAACATAGGGAACATAATACTAAAAGAGATGAGTGAAGTTAAGAAAAGCTTCATTGTGTTTCGGGTTATGTTAATGAGAAAGTCATGTTGTTTCATTACTGAGTGCAGCGTGAGAGAGAGAGAGAGAGAGAGAGAGAGAGAGAGAGAGAGAGAGAGAGAGAGAGAGAGAGAGAGAGAGAGAGGAAGGTAATGTTTGATGATTCACGAGGGAAAAGAAAAATGGCTGGAAGAGAAGACGAAAAAGGAAGAAATAAAAGAAAGACAGAAAAGCTGAGAGAGAGAGAGAGAGAGAGAGAGAGAGAGAGAGAGAGAGAGAGAGAGAGAGAGAGAGAGAGAGAGAGAGAGAGAGAGAGAGAAAGCAAAACACTAAACTTCCCTTAATTAAGAGAGAGATGCAGATCACAATGTAAAATTCTGTAAAACGTACCCGAACAGAGAGAGAGAGAGAGAGAGAGAGAGAGAGAGAGAGAGAGAGAGAGAGAGAGAGAGAGGGACACACAAAACAAAACACTAAACTTCCCTTAATCACTCTTCAATCTCATTAATTAAACGCTTTACTTAATACGCCTCCAAGCACTTGAACGCAGCATAGTGTGGAGAAGAGCTGTTCCTCTTATGATACGTTCACCTGAGGGGCTGGTGTTCCTTTTTTAGGCAGGTGAGCGCAGGTGAGGCTGAGGAGAAGTGTGGGAAGGATGTTGTGTTGGATTCCTAACTACCCTTTATAGCTAGTGATGGTAATTAGGGGGTCGTTTGTCACAGCATAAAAATCACATTATTGGGAGAGCTAGAGGGAGTGGGATGGGGGTGAGAGGGAGGAGAGGGAGGGGGAGGGAGTGTGTTTGTGATTTGTCTGCGTTGTAAATCTTGGTGTAAAATTGGTTAGGTTCTCAGTTTTCTCTCTCTCTCTCTCTCTCTCTCTCTCTCTCTCTCTCTCTCTCTCTCTCTCTCTCTCTCTCTCTCTCTCTCTCTCTCTCTCTCTCTCTCTCTCTCTCTCTCTCTCTCTCTCTCTCTCTCTCTCTCTCTCTCTCTCTCTCTCTCACGCACACTCAGACACACTTATCTTTATTTATTTCGCAATTACTAACTCACCTCAACACATTTTCTGCCTCTCACATTTAATATCACCACTACACACACACACACACACACACCACTATTTCTCTTCATTAACTATCACATCATAATTCAGAATGACCCTTTAAAACTATCACGACTTCACTATTCCCACACCGCGGCGATCCTTTCCTCAGGTCAGCCACCCGCCGGCGCGACCCTGCATGACCCGCCCATTACGAGGCAACACTGCGGCAAGATTTATGGAGTAAGATGCTTGCAGTTCAGCCGCAATGGATCAGAATGCTGGCCTTGCTCATGACAAAAGCCTGGATTAGATAAGCAAGCAAGGGACACGGCGCCAGGTGATACGAGGATGCGAGAAGGAGGAGGAGGAGGAGGAGGAGGAGGAAGAATACAAAAGGAAGGCAAACAGTAACAGATGTTGAGGTTCTTACTAGTTTGTTTAGAGAGAAGGAGGAGGAAGAGGGACAGGAGGAATAGAAAGGAATACAAAAGGAAGACAAACAGCAGCAGATATTGAGACCCTTACTAGCCTGTTTGTATAACTATCCTCCACTAACTACTAATGGGAGAGACAGAATAATGAAGTAGGAAGAGGAGGAGGAGGAATAAGAAGAAAAAAGTAGGTCTCCCAGATATTACAAAGAAAAACGAAGCAGCAACATACCTTTAGTTCCTTGCAATACTATTTAAAGGGTAAAAAGACAGGATAGTAAAGCAGAAGGCTCCTCCCCACCCACCCACCACTTCCTCCACCTTGGCATGGAAATATAAAAGTTCCACGCAGTATGAGAGAAACTGGAAAAAAAATATACATCTAGAATTTATACAGGAGGGGATGAAGGGAAGCTGTGTTACTTCTATGGTGGCCTCTACACGTGTGACTATAACGAACACTCTAACATAACACATAAAAAGTAGTGGTGCACATTTGTAATATAACATAGTCAATGTACGTACGGGAGTAGTAATTGTATGTGTTAGAGGAGGAAGAGGAGGAGCAGGAGTAGGAGGAGGACGAGGAGAACGAGGAGTAGGAGGGGGTAGTGATTAGAGGAGGAGCAAGAGGAGGAGGTGAAGGAGGAGCTAGTTTTGGAAGAGATTAGAGGAGGTCAGGAGAGGATGTTACAGGTAATGGAAGCTAGAAGAGGAGGAGGAGAAGAAGGAGGAGAAGAAAGAGGAGGTTACTGTAGTGTTGGAGGAAGAGATAAGAGATCAGAGGTAGACGAGGTTAAAGGAGGAGGAGGAGGAGGAGGAGGAGGAAACCGGTCTATGAGGAAGCGAAACTGGTCATGGAAGATATAAACAACTTCAGTATTGCTCGCAAGGCGTGATCGTGCACTGAGAGAGAGAGAGAGAGAGAGAGAGAGAGAGAGAGAGAGAGAGGGAGAGGGAGAGGGAGGGGGTGTAATGTGTGGAGGAGAGGGATCAGGTTGGAATTATTGGCTCACCTAATTTCTCTCTTCATTAGCACAAGTTTCGACCACCGTGTTTCACCTGGGTCATAATAACACCTGCCGGGATCCAGGAGTCTGCCACTTCATGAGGTCAGGCAGAAGATTTGGCGGGAAAAAATGTGCACCTCTTTACATCCATTACCGCTGCCTCGTATTGGGGAGAAAGATGAAGATAGACTGGTAGGTAGATATATAAATTGGTTGATAGGTAGATAGGAAAATGGATAAGTGTATAGATAGATAGATTGGTAAATAAATGATTAGATATATAGAGATAGATGGATAGATAGATAGACATAAATAGGCTGGTAGGTGGATAGAAAGATGGATTAGTATAGATAGATAGATAAATGATTAGATTCATGGATGGATAGATAGATAAAGATAAGATAGGTGGAAAGAAAGGTAGATAGATAGAAAGATGCATAAGTATATAAACAGATAAATAAAGGGTTAGATAGAGAGTTAGATGAATAGATAGATAGATGGACGGATAGATAGATGGATATGGTTAGATAGATACATGACTTATTAACAGCAAATTAATTTCGTACAAGTTTCATTCTACATCAGTCAATGGTAAAATAATGAAAGAAAACGCGCCTTAAGACATCCATCTGATACATGAATAATTGAGAAAAGACACCATTTATTCCTAATGTATTTTTATATGTATAACCTTTAACCTGTTATTACATCATTGAAAAGGTGAATTACCTTTCCTAATTTGATTACTTGCAGTTTTTACCTTTATAAGTATATGAAAGTTCGGTTATATAGAATTACATATTATTATTATCATTATTATCATCATCTTCATTATTATTATTATTATTATTATTATTATTATTATTATTATTATTATTATTATTATTATTAAAGCTATATTGTTTTGAAGTGTAATTAAGGATAGTTTTGAATATTAACTCTACTACTACTACTACTACTACTACTACTGCTACTACTACTACTACTACTACTACTACTACTACTACTACTATTAACACGATCATCACCATTACTAGCATTACTGAAAGAAAATAGGATAAATTAAAACAATACAAACGATCATATTAATTTATTTTTTTGTATGAGTGGAAGAATTCTCTTTAATATTATGTATTCATTTCTTTTATCATTATTAATTTTCCGGTCACTTGTAATTATGATTGGAAATGGCTTGGCTCTTTGGTTTCATGTTACAGGCTTATTTTTTTTTTTTTTTCATTTTAATTTTCTTGTTTCGTGTAATTAAATTCTATTGAGGATAACTGTGAAGTGGGAGGAGGAGGAGAAGGAGGAGGAGGAAGAAGAACAAGAAAAACAAGAATAAGAAGAACAGGAACAAGAGCAAGGAAAAAGGAAAAAAGAAAGAAAAACCAAGTAGATGAAGAAATTGAAGAAGAAGAAAAGATGAAGACGAAGAAAAGGACGAAGAAAGGAACAAACAAATAAACAAAACCAAGCAAAAAAAAAACAAAAACGAAAATTCAGACAAAGATCAGAGGTGCGTAGGCAGAAGTACAACAAATTAATTTTACACACCGAGACACTGAACCAGCAAAACCAGAACCGAAGAAAGAGATATTGACTGCAGTAAAGTTATCACGCGGGGACTTTGAACCTGGGCCGGGGGAGGTGAATGCCCTAGAACTGGAACCTGGCTGGGTCTTTGGGTGTTTCGGAATGTGGCTCAGTGAACACGCGAGAGGCTGGGAGGTTGAGAGGTCACGAAGGTGGAGTCTGAGCCGCGCCTTTAATAATGCTTCCTTCCTTCTCTCCTTTTTATTCAGGGCAGAGTAAGAGGTGAAGGAAGGATGATGCTGATGAAAGGGTATTTTATGATATGGATGAATCTAATGGTTTTTAGAATTAATGGGTGTTTGTTTATTGTTAGGTTTGTTTAGGGTTTGTTAGTAGTGGATGTGTTAGACTGATAGATAAGGAAGTAAATACACAAAAACCTGGATTTTGGGAAGTAGATGGATGGGTAGATGTCACGGAAGTACAGACAGGTGAAAAAATAGATAGGTAAAAAAAATATATAGATTACTCAACTAGAAAATGCGTTTATACCTTTATTTTTCCACTTCACTTGTAGCGATGCGCAGTGTGTAGGTAGAAGTAGGTGGAAAAAGGACAAAAAGAGAGAGAAAGAGAGAGAGAGAGAGAGAGAAAAGAACCGTTCCTCCATACCTTAACCTTTCCCACCTGCATACTCTCACTCATAAGGTAGATGACATGTGTGTTTTGAGACGTGCAGGTGTGTAGGAAGAAACAGTAGGTGGGAAAAAGACACGTATAGAAACAGCAAGAGGGAGAAAGAAAAAATTACCTCCATACTTTAACCTTTCCCATCTTTTCCACCTTTCCCACCCATAAGGAAGATTACAGGTGTGTGTTTGAGGCCATTCGCAGGTGTGTAGGGCAGATTGAAGAAAAACCCTGCCTCTATACCTTAACTTGTTCCACGTTTACAAATTGCAGGTGTGTATCTGAGACCGTATCCAGATGTGTAGGAAGGGGAAGTAGGAGGCAAAAAAAAAAAAAAAAGATAGGGAAAGAGAGAGAGAGAGGAAAAAAGATACGCCTATACTAAAACTTTTCCTACTACCACTTATGAGGTAGATGGCAGGTGTGTTTTTGAGGCGTGTGTAGGAAGGAGAGAAAAAGAGGGAAAGAGAAAAAGAATAACTAAAGAAAAAAAAATGTTATTATATTTCAACTTTTCTTTAGAGAGAGAGAAAAAAATATAGAGAAACTGTGCCTATATTTTAACCTTTTCCTATCTCTGCCACCTCTCCCACCTCCATACACGCACGAGTATAGCTTACCTTACCTTCCACCTTCTCTCGTAAACACGCGGCAAGGGGTGCAAGACAGTATAAACGTGTCTGGAAAAGGGCGCCTGTACTTACTTATGACGGTAACAGTGCGCACCTTTGTTCCAACGCCTACACGGGGCATGCTGCACTCCCACTTCCTCCTCCTCGTCCTCCCCACCAGCACGCCCCGCTCGCTATGTGGGTCACCCCTGCCTGTCCCCTTTAGCTCCCCACCGCGTGCTTCTCAGACTATCTTCTCGCGCCTCAATCATTCAGCAAACCAAGATGTAGGAAGGAGGGTGAAGAAGGGTTGAGTGTGAGGGTGAGGGGAGAAAGAATGACTGATTGGTTGACTGACCGATTGAGTGTTTGCTTGCTTGACTGGCTGACTGGCGGCGCGACTGACTAAATAACTAGCTAAGTAATGGGGGTAACCAATTAACTAAATAACTAACCAACTGATTCACCGACTAATTAACTAACTGGCTGAATAACTAACTTACTAACCAATTAAATAAATGAATAAGTAACTAAATAACCAACTAAGTAAGAAATAAGCAAGTGACCAACCAACTCCTTGACTGACTGACTGACTGAGTGACTGACTGACAGAGTTTTGTGGCTGACTGATAGGTTTCTCGGTCCCATAAGAGAGAGATTTAAGTATTAGCAACAATGACAGGGGACAAGACTGAAGCCACTTCCATTTCAGTATATTTTTATGAAGCTCGTTGACCGCTGTTTTTTCTTCTTTTTTGTGGTATTAACTAATCATCCGTACCCACGTAACGTAACTGGCGTTGAGATTATTCATTCTTGACGGGTGAGGACAGAGGGAGGGAGCAAGGGAGGGAGGGAGGGAATGTGAATGTTGTGGGAAAAAAATTACCCAGTGTTATATACCAAGCCGCTGACTCTTTAATAAAACAAGAGAGAGAAAAAAAAGAAAGGACAAATTAAATCAAATAAAATAAAAGTAGATAAATAAATGAAAATAAGTCAACCAGTCAATCAATAAAGTAAAACGAAGAAATAAAAAAACGAATGCTAAGAGATAAATACATTGGTAAACAAATGAAGAAAGAAAAAAGAAAAGAGAAAGAAGGAAGAAAAAAAAAGAAAACGATTTACATAGACTCATAGGAAGAAAAAAAGAGAGAATAGAAGATAAATTCCGTCTTTTCCACCTATTTAAAACACCACATCACAAAACTAAGCTTCCCAAAACTGCACTTGATTATAAACAAAAAGAAAAAGAGAAATCAGAACTAAAACAACCATAAAAAAATAAACAAAAAATAAGTAAATAAATAATACAATAAAAAAAAAAAAAAACTGTGTACAAATAGTGAACACATCAACAAACCACGAACCACAGCCACGAACCACCAGCAAGAACCCAAACAGTACATAAGAGAACCTCCCTCACTTCCCTTCCCTGGCCAGAGTCGTGTGGGTGGCAGCAACCGTGTCCGTACGCGTTACATATTATACTGGCGCCTCGCTCTCGCCTTCCCCTCACGGCCCTAACCTGGTAGCGGGGCGGCGGACCTTCATTTGCATAAGGAGAGTAAGGAAGCATAGTGTAGATCAGGGGGAGTGCGTAAACAGGTGAATGTTTTCTTAGTGGACGAGCTGGGAAGGGAGCAGGAGGAGGAGGAGAAGGAGGAGAAGGGGGGAGAGTGAGGACAAAGGGATGGTATTGGTGGGGTCGGAATAAAAGGATGAGGAGGAGAAGCAGAAGGTGTAAGTAGATTGTGGAGAGATGGATGGGGAGGTACTACTACTACTACTACTACTACTCTACTACTCCTTTCTTCTTTTCTCTTCTACAACTTCTTTTACAACTTCTACAGCTTCTACTTTTACAACAACAACAAACACCGCCATCACCACCACCACCACGACCACTACTTCTAAAGGTACAGAGTAAAGTGGAGCCACAGGAGTACCAGGGAACACAAAGCCTCTTTACTTAAGGCCGAAGTTACCTGTCCCAGTAGTCTACCTGATGCTGCGGGTCTCGGGTCTTAAGTCCATTACATTACTGTGGGGGGAGGGCCAGGTCGAATGTGGGAGTCCAGGTGGTGATGGAGATGAGAGTAAGGTGATGGAGTGGAGATGAAGTGGAGGAGGTGATAGAAAGAGAGATGAGTGAGTAGGTGAGGGAGTGTGCTGGGATGGAGAGGTGAGGAAGAGGGGGAGGAGGAGGTGATGGAATGGAATAACTAATAGAAGTGAAGAGGAGGTGGAGGAGTAGGTGGGGGGAGGTGAGGGTGTGATGGAGAGGGAGGATGAAGTGATGGAGATAAGAAAGTGATGAGAATGAAGTGATGAAGATGGAGGTGAAAATGAAGTGAAACAAAGATGAAGAGGAACTGATAGAGAGGATAAACGAAGGGATACTGAGGAGAAAGAAAGAAAAAAACATACACATAGATACAAGTTAAAGGGGGAGAGAGAGAGAGAGAGAGAGAGAGAGAGAGCAAGAGAAAGAAAACATCAAACGAAGCAAAAAAAAAAAAAAACGTGAATACAAAAAATTTGACACGAATAAAAAAAATAAAAAAAAGAGAAAATAAACCGCTGCGAAACAAAAAGAATAAGGAATCTAAAGTTTTCACGAAGGGGATTGTGTGCGTGGGAGTATGGAAAGGAGGACAGGCGTGACACTGACTATAAAAACACCTGACAGTTTGTAAAGGATAAGTCATGTAGGAAGGATGGCGAGGGAAGAAAGAAAAGAACATCAAGGAAAAAAAAATAAGAGGAGGATAAGAAAATTAAGTATTGAGGTGAATAAATGAAAAAAAAAAAGTTACAAAAAAAATATATATAGAAGAATTTTAATGAAAACAAGAATGAAGTACGAAGAAAAAGAGTTAGAGGACGAGATGATAAATAGATAACTAGATGAAAAACCAAGAGGAAGGAAAAAAAAAACAGATAAGAGGAGGATAAAAGGAGGATAAAAAGAGGAGACTCAGAAAATATATAGCAATCCTGGATAAATAAATAAAAAAAAAGATACAAGGAAGGAAAAAAAACGTAGAAGAATTACAATGACAACAAGAATGGAATACGAAGAAAGGGGATAGATAATAAGAGGATAACAAGAAGAGACACAGGAAGAAAACATCACAATCTTGGATAAATAAAACGAGATACAAAAAAAAAAGAGAAACTATACGAAAAAGAGAAACTATATGTAGAGTAATTATGATAGAAACAAGAATACCAAGAAATAGGATAATAGAACGATAAGAAGAAAAGGCATAGGAAAAAAATAACAATCTTGGATAAATAAATAAAAAAAGACAAAACAATATAGAAGAATTCAGTAATAATAATAAGAAGAACAAGAAGAAAATAATAAAAATGATAATAACGAATAAAAAAAACACATCACCTGTCAAATTTCACCTCAACTGTACTCAAACCCCCGCACTTTACAAACCTAAAGATAGTGCTGCCTGGCTACGTGGCAAGTACCCGCCTATCCTGCATGCCATCACTCCTAGCCGCCTCGACTCTCAGGTTTCAGGAGGTGCGTGGCATAAAGACGTATTTCCCGGGACCTCTGAAACTAAGACCTGCTTGAGAACGTTGAAAGGAAAGCTCTGTCCCCCTGACCGGTACTCGATCCACCCCACAGACGCCCTTTGTGGGAGGGAGAGAGAGAGAGAGAGAGAGAGGAGAGAGAGAGAGAGAGAGAGAGAGAGAGAGAGAGAGAGAGAGAGAGAGAGAGATGATGAAAGGATTAGGTATATTAGAGTAATAGATATAGACAGATAGATAGATACAGGGATAAATAGACAGAGCAGAGAGAGAGAGAGAGAGAGAGAGAGAGAGAGAGAGAGAGAGAGAGAGAGAGAGAGAGAGAGAGAGAGAAATCCCATCCCTTCCTTCCTTCCTTCCTTCCTTCCTTCCTTCCTTCCTCCCCCACACCTACACACACACACACACACACACACACACACACACACACACACACACACACACACACACACACACACACACACACACACACACACACCAAAAAGAAAAAGAAAAAATCCATTTGAATCTAGTTGAAAAACATCAACCAAAGATTTTACTTACCTGCATTTTTTTACGTCGAAATCACGTCACCTGTTCCATCAAACGAGAACGTACACACGAACACACACACACACACACACACACACACGGGGTAGCTTTCAAGGCATGGTAAATAAGAGGAATCATACCATCACCCCCTCTCCTTCCCTTTTAGCGAAATACCCAACTCAAAAAGAAAAAAAAAAAAAAAAAAACGGGACAAAATGTGGAATGAATTAACCGCAGGCAGTTCGCTCGATTCCGAAAAGTGTCTGTGAGAAAATTTGAGTGGAAATGGAACGCCCCGTGACGAAAATAATTAGTTTAGTCCGGAATGTCAGAGAGAGAGAGAGAGAGAGAGAGAGAGATGAGAGAGAGAGAGAGAGAGAGAGAGACTCGTATTCAAAGATCACACATAATTAGAAAAGTTCATGCAAGTTTTCCCTTTTTTTTCCTGTTTTCTTTTATTGACGGTGCATGATACCCGTTAGTCTGTCACTGGAATCTTGAAAACTAACCTAATCAAACTTAGAAAACCCGTAGCTTTCACTAAAACCAGTTAGAATTAGTGTAGAATGGATGCTGGAAGATTTTCAAGAACAGAGAGAGAGAGAGAGAGAGAGAGAGAGAGAGAGAGAGAGACAGGAACGAAATGAACGAGCGAGAAAGACAACACCGCGAGAATGAGATAGAGAAAAAGAAGTGAGAAAAAAAAAGATCAATCAGTCCTTTTAGCAACACAACACTAAAGAGAGAGAGAGAGAGAGAGAGAGAGAGAGAGAGAGAGAGAGGAGAGAGAGAGAGAGAGGAGAGAGAGAGAGAGAGAGAGGTTCACAGGTGCTAGTAAAATAGAGAAAATCCTTTGAGTGAAGTCACTTTACGACATTTTACAGAGATCTTTATGCGTTAGTCAGGGATGAAACAGAGGAAGGCGGAAACTCATGCATTCCGGGAAGGCAATACAAGACAGTCGATATAAAAGAGAGAGAGAGAGAGAGAGAGAGAGAGAGAGAGAGAGAGAGAGAGAGAGAGAGAGAGAGAGAGAGAGAGAGAGACTGCGGCAGATGGCTGGTGGGTCAGACTCATCGTTTTACCTACGTGACACAGAAGATATTATTTTTCTTTTTTTTTCTTGTTTTTTTTCTTTTTTTCGTCTCATGCAGTGGTTACGCGGAGCCGCCTTTCCGTGTTGTCGTTATCTTTGACAGAGGTAGAAAAAGAAAACGAGGAAAAAAAAAAAAGTGCAATGCGGAAAACGAGGAGGAAGAGGAGGAGGAGGAGGAGGAGGAAGACAGGAATGAAAATACGATCAGAAATCTCTAAAATGAACAAAAGTATCATAAGATCTGCTCTTTAACTCTGAAGAATTAGCAAAAGAAGAGGAAGGAGGCGGAAGAGGAGGAAAAAGAGGAGGCGTAGGAGGAGGAGGAGGTGGAGGAAGATAGGAATGTGAACACGATCAGGAACCTTTAAAATGAACAAGAATAGCATCAGATCGCCTCTTAAGTCCCAGGAATTAGCATATTCTGTAGGCGTTGAAGAAGGAGGAAGACTACGAGGAGGGTAAAGAGATCGAGAACCCTTAAGATGTGTAAAAACCAACACTGAATCGCGTCTAAACTCAGAAAAAAATAACTTGTTTTGAAGTGGAGGAAAAAATATAAGAAAAAATAGAGTTGGAGAGAAATAAAAGCTAACGAGGGAGTAGTGGGATCAGAATGTCTATAGGTGTACAAACGAGGATTGGAGTCTGGAATCAGTATATAATGAAGTTAATTATACGTATAGAAGAAATATAAGAGAAAGGAGAGTTGGGGGAGAAATAATAGGTAACGAGGAAATAGTGTGATTAGAATGTCTATAGGTGTACTAAGAAGGGTTGGAATTTCTTTGAACTCTTAGAAAAAAAAATTAAGTTGAGAAAGTGAAAGTGAATCAGAAGTAAACCAATAATAATCCTGATAATAAACTGATAAATGACGAAGAAAAAAGAACAGTAAAAAAAAAAACACAGAATGTAGAATTAGAATACAAGGAAATGCTTAACAACAAAGGGAGGAATAAAAACACACAAACATAAAAAAAAAAAAAAATAATAATAATAATAAATCAATCAATAAATGTGAAAACAAACATTACAGATACAGACTTAGAACAGAAGAAAACACATGACAACGAACGAAGAAACACACCAAACACTAAATAAAACACACACAAAACAAACAAATCAGAAATAGAAACATGAAAAACAAAAACAAAGAAAACAAAGAAAAACACAAGCCCCTTATAATTGTATTGGAGGCACTGGCAATTTTCGTATCATTTTTATATAATTTTTTTTGTATCATTTTATTTTATTAACCATTTGAGAGCATCCCTTTGTTACTGGAAATGGAGGAGTGGCGACACGTGGACAAAACACAATACAAACAGCCAGTCTCTCGCGGCCAGTGGTTCCGTGTGCCCTTTGTTATTGCCGTTGAGTGATCCTCCCTTCCTGTAATTGAGGCACACCATGATAGGGGCTGCGCGCATATATAGATACCTCGTTATCAAAGAGATTGAGGAGAAAAATGATGGGGAAAGTAATATGGGAAAATTTATCTGGTTTTGTGGGTAAGTGTGGCTCGGTCAAGTGTTGTTGTGTTTGTTTGTTTGTTTTTTTCTGGCATGTGATTGTATACTTCGTTGATGTGTATATATGTGTGTTTTTTTCATAGTCTTTTATCTGTTTTATCTATCTATTTGTATCTATATCTGTCAATGGATTTTTTACATTTTATATTGTATTTTATTATCACTCATTTTAGCGAGCGGTCATCAGTCCTTAAGAAAAAGAAAAAAGAAAGAGAATATTCAAAACTCACATGAAATAGAGTTGATCAGATGCCACGTAATTTTTCTTGCATCCACTTACACTTCACGTATATTGTGTCTCCTCTCAACCCACTGAAAGCCTCCTTACAAAACCTGACACGGGTGGCCTTGATTGATCAGAGAACGCAACACTTGAAGGAAAAACTCAAAAAACAGTGTGAAAGTTTAAAGTACTCAACTATTGATAAAGGAAAGACTATATAATATCTTTACACCTGATCCTCCTTGTGTAAATAAAAAAGATTAGATGAAAAATAAAAAAAAAAACGAAAGGTAAATGTATAAATAGATGAATAAAACATTACGTAACTCCACATAAAGACACCTGAAAT
>NC_087181.1:14336499-14351499 GCF_035594125.1 Scylla paramamosain
TTAAACATTTTTATTAATTTTTATTCTGATAATTGGGATTGTTTTTTACTCAAAGAAGAATAATTATTGTGCATATGTAAAATATTATTTAGAGTTTATTCGAGTGCGACATTGATAATAATCAATTTTACTTAAAAAAATTTAAAAAAAATAAAAAAAATAAACACTATATCGATTGATTTATATTTTTATATCACTATTGTTTATTGTACTATTCATGATTTAATTATCTGTAACCTAACAGGAGCGCGTGGAAGATATGGGTCAGTAGATGTAGTCCCGGGAGGGAGATGGGTGGTGGTTATGTACTAGAGAGATGGGGACCAATGGCTGGTTATGATGGGGAGAGGTGGAGATATAATTGCAAATGAGTGACTGTTGAAGGAGTGGCAGCGATAGGTGAAGGAGAGATGAGGAAGGAATAGTGATGAGGAAATGGAGATGGATAATGAACTTTTTTTTTTTTTTTGTAGGTGGGAATAGACAAAAGAAAAAAAAAAAAAAATATATATATATATAATATATATATATATATATATATATATATATATATATATATATATATATATATATATTATATATATATATATATAATATATATATATTATATATATATATATATATATATATATATATATATATATAAAGGTAATCTTGAAAAAAAAAATACGTAACTGGGAGAACAACAGAGAATATTGACGATTACTAAAATATGGTAATTTCAGTTTTTAATTCATGAGCCACTGGTAAAATTCCAAGACTGACTGTATGGATAAGCATGACATGTAGGTATAGGTATGTGTGTCTTATGTAGGGGCAGCCACGTGGAGGTATATTGGTTTCTTGTGACTTCCATTACGTTATACTCTTACAGTTTTTACGAAGTCGATAGCAGGAACAAGAGAGGAATGTTTGAGATTGAATGTAGAAGTGAACAGAAAGGGAAGAGGTTGGCAGTTAACCCTATGAAGTTAAATGGAGGAGTCAGGAAGAAAAAAAAAATAAGTAGAAGACATGCTTAAAGTGGAGAGATGAAATTAAAAGAGATACGAGGCACTTGGGGTTAGCGGAAGAGGATGCAGAGGACAGAAACTACTGAGGACATTATAGGAGGCGGCTGACCTCACTTGGGATTAAGGTAAAGAATTGTTAGGTTAGTAGATGGAGAGACGAGCTGTGTTGTATTGTGATGTGTTGTGCTGTGAGTAGACGAGTGGTTGGTACACAGATGAATTGGGAAGGGTGAGGGAAGCCTTTGCTCCTACTGGGACTATACAAGTTGATAAGGATGCTGACTGGGTAGAGAGAGAGAGAGAGAGAGAGAGAGAGAGAGAGAGAGAGAGAGAGAGAGAGAGAGAGAGAGAGAGAGAGAGAGAGAGAGAGAGAGAGAGAGAGAGAGAGAGAGAGAGAGAGAGAGAGAGAGAGAGAGAGAGAGAGAGAGAGAGAGAGGACAAGGAACACATTGAGAGAAGAGAAAAAAGACGAATTAATACTGCATATGAGATTAAAATGATGCTATAATTGAGGAAAAGAAAGTATTAATTAAGAGGAAAATAGCATCGAAATGGAGAATTCAGTTTGTTAATCCTTGTGCTCGAAAAGTGATTAAGTTATTGATATTATGGAAAAATTATCTTGGATTGTTACTTTTTCTATTCGTTTTTCCCTTTTTCCATATTTTTCTTTCATTTATCATCGCATTCCTTAAGTTTATTTATGATACTTCCTCTCATATCTTCTACCTCCACTTCTCACCAGCCTCCTCATCCCCTTCCTTCCTCTCCCGGCGTCATGTGTCACCACCACCACCACCACCACCACCAACACCACCACCACTACACGTCCCAACAGAGCGATCCTTGTCCCTTGCCTCTTGACCTTCTCTGCATCTCGTGAGGAAACCAGACACACACACACACACACACACACACACACACACACACACACACACACACACACACACACACACACACACACACACACACACACACACACACACACAACTATACCCCAACAATCACACACCTACACTCCACTCCCTGACTCCACTCCCGCACCCCATTGCTATCCGGACCGCCTCTGCCTCTCACTCAAAACGAAATTAACTAATCTCCTGGCTTACCCCTTTCCACTGAGGTTATTCCCCATTCACCTCCCTCCTTCATCATCTAAAGTGCTGCCCCCCTCCCTCACCTTCCCTCTCCTTCCTGCCTTGGACGTGTTTATGGGGGGCCTCTCATCACTATCTTAGGTCCTGCTGGAGTGAGTGACTGAGAGAGCCGCCCACGCGCGTTACACCTCCGAGGAGTGGAAAATGAAGGATATAATGAAATGTGAAGGGTTGGCTAGATTAATTAACGGAGGAGTCTAGAATGTTGCGGAAGAACAGAGTGGGATGTGGAAAAAGTCAGAACAGAACATAACGTAATGGAAGCTGTAAGAAGCCGAAACATGAGAACATTGTAGAAGCTGTAAGAAGCCAAAAGAACATAAGAACATAAAAGATGCAAATAAAAAAACAAGAGAACATAAGAACATAGAACCTGCATGAAGTCAGAAGAACAAAAGAACATAATATGTGAAACTGCAAGAATCTGTAAGTAGCAAAAAAGAATATAAGAACATAGAGGAAACTGCAGGAAGCCAAGAAAATAACATAAGGAAATCTGCAAGAAGCCAAAAAAACATAAGAGCATTAAGGAAGTTATAAAAATTTAGCACAAGAAAAAAAAAAACGTATTAATCATTAAGAAACAACCACAGAAAAAAAAAACGCCAAAAGACAAGAAGTAAACAAACATGAAACGCCCATAAGAAATAATAAAAAAAAAAAAAAAGAGAAAGAAAGGAAGGCCATCACCAAACAATTATTACGAGGACAGAAAAAATATAGGCGGGCAGTATCAGCAGTGCAGGTGATCCCCAAGGGAGCAATTACACACTGGATAGAAAGCAAACAATGCCCGCCCAAGTTAAAGATGCACTGGCCAATCAGACGCGGCGCTCAACTGCTGCTGCTGCTTCCACTAACAATTCTGAACTCGTCCGTGAATCTATTTTTTTTCCCCCCTTTTTCTTTTACGACATCGGGTGGAAGAACACAAGCAAGTAGAAGTAGAAATATTAGTTTTTCTTTCATTTTCCCGACACCCAAACTCTAAGTACTAGTAATATGTTTTTTCCTTTCTATTTTCTGACATGTAAAAGAATCAAGCAAGAATGACTAATAATTTTTTTTTTTCATATTTTTGCGTCAAGTGAAAGACAAGAGAATAGAACTAATAATATCAGCTTTTCTTTCATTTTTTGTGATACCCAAGCGATTAGGACTAGTAATATATCAATTTTTCCTTCTTTTCTTTTTTTGATATCTAATGGAAGAATCTAGCGAGTTGGACTAAAAAATATGTAACTTTTCCCCACCTTTTCTCGTGCATCTAATGGGAGAATCAAGCGAATAGGACGAAATTTTTTTTTCTCGTATTTTCCAACATCTCGTAGAAAGTTCGAGTAAGGATTCATAATATATCAATGTTGTCTCATTTCCCCGACACCCAAAGCGAGCAGGACTAATATAAGCTTATTCTCTTTATATAAACTCAATTTTCTCAGTTCGTCATTGTGCAGGGAAAGCAAAAATCCTCGTGTTTGAGAGAAGGAAAATAGTTATTACTTTGTTCTCAGCGGATTTTATTTATTTTTTTTTCTCTCTCTCTCTTCTTATATAAACTGAATTTCTCCACTTCATCATTATACAAAAATGCAAAAGTCCACGTGTTTGAGAAAGAAAGAATAGTTATTACATTGTTTTCAGTGGAGACTTATTTTTTTTCTCTTCCCCCCACCCCCCCCCCCTTCGTTTCTTTCAATGGTGTGGCTCGTGGAATAAGTAAAGCAGATAGACAGACAGGAACACGCAGGGGTAAGAGGGCTCTGCTTGCGAGTATTCCGTGCATGAAGGAAAAGTGTTGGAACGTGTAGGTAAATGTTGAAATTGTACGCTGCTTGAGGGAAAAAAAAGTGTCGTGTGTGTGTGTGTGTGTGTGTGTGGCCGCAAGAGTGCATGTAATGTCCATCTTTACCCCAAAAAAAGACGAACATTACTTTCCCATAGCAAACAATTAGACAAGACTCACAACCTCACCTTTATCTTCCCTTACCTTTATCCTTCACTTGTCCTGTACACAACCGTACAAATACAAAGTTACTGAAGCTACTAGTGTCGTTTTATAATCATAGGGATTCTTCATGATTTCAGACACTGGGTAACCTCAAACGCACCTGATTCAGCATAACTCTGCGTCGGAAATGACACGCCCGCCAGGTAAAGACAGGTGTTTTGAGTGAGTGACGCAGCGAGAACACAAGGCAAGGCAAGTCAGCTGGTGTAGAATATTACGGGTTTAATAGAAAATAGTGAACAGATGGGGATGGTGATGGTAATGGTGATTGTCTGTATGTGGGTGTGTGTGAAATGGATTTTTTTTTTTTTGTTATTCATAATGGAAGAAGACTTAAGAAGATAAAAAAAAATATTCAGAGAAGCCCTAATTGTCTCTCTCATGAAATAAAAGGAAAAAAGTTCATTGTGTGTTAATCTGTGTATGTGTATCAGTGTGTGTGTGTGTGTGTGTGTGCGTGCGTGTGTATAAATAGAATTCTGTTCTTTTTATGCATGAGGAAAACACAAGGACAAAAAACAAATTCAGGCAAAAGAAAAACACATTGTCACTCTCATAAACTAAAAAGAAAAGGAGTTTATTATGCTTGTGTGTATGTATGTATATATATCTGTGTATGTATATATAACACTAACAACTTTTTTATAACGCAATGAATGGATCTTACATCAGTTGCCTTGCCGACTGTATCAATATATTTCATTGTATATATATGAGTGAAAAAAAGTGATACCTAATGACACGCCACGATTTACGACACCCACTCAGTAATTATTCATCCGTCGCCCCTCAGTTGTACATTTTTCACTCCTCCCCTCATCAGTGTTCTCTTTTTACGGCAACAAGGAACAGTTGTTTTATCGACGCGGAGTGAACAGTAACCATAATAGCTGTGATGTATTGTGTTGTGTGGCTAAGACTGGTGAGAGAGAGAGAGAGAGAGAGAGAGAGAGAGAGAGAGAGAGAGAGAGAGAGAGAGAGAGAGAGAGAGAGAGAGAGAGAGAGAGAGAGAGAATCAGTAAACTCGTGAAGTAAACAACAACAGCAAAACTACTACTACTACTACTACTACTACTACAAAAAATACATAATCATCACCATCTCCTCCTCATTCTCCTCTTCCTCCTCCTCCTCCTGCTCCACCACCACCACCACCACCACCCCAATAATCACAAACATCACATCCCACCATTTAAAACTCACATCAATACCTCAACCTAACCTAACCTATCCTATCGTATCTTATCCTATCCTACCCACACCAGGTCCCTTTCTCGTTTTCCTCCCCCGGTAATTATCATCCTGTTCGGTCCTCCTCCTCCTCCTCCTCCTCCTCCTCGTCCTCGTCGCCACTCACGTTTCCTCGTAACTTGAAAATTAAATTGTCAGTCGAAGTCCCAATATCTTTTTCTCTGCTCGCCAGTTCGCCTTCCTATAATCCTGTGGTCGGGAAATGTGAGGGAGTCAGTCAGATGCCGCGTAACTCTGACAGTGGTTGGGAGAATGGGAGCTGGGTTGTGTATCTAATAGGGTAGTATGTGTTGAAGTTATTGTTTTCTCTCTCTCTCTCTCTCTCTCTCTCTCTCTCTCTCTCTCTCTCTCTCTCTCTCTCTCTCTCTCTCTCTCTCTCTCTCTCTCTCTCTCTTATTGTTTCATTTTGGTTCTTGTTCTTTTCTTGTTTTATTTTATTTTATTTTTTTTTTTTGGGGGGAGACTTGTTTGACGGTTTTTGTTGTTGTTTTTTGTGGTGGTAGTAGTGGTTGTAGACGTAGTTGTAGTAGTGGTAGTAGCAGTAGTAGTAGTAGTAGTAGTAGTAGTAGTGGTATTAGTAGTAGCAGCAGCAGCAGTAGTACTAGTTTTTTCTCTTCTTCCTATCTCTCTCTCTCTCTCTCTCTCTCTCTCTCTCTCTCTCTCTCTCTCTCTCTCTCTCTCTCTCTCTCTCTCTCTCTCTCTCTCTTTTTCTTCAATCATCAAGTTCCCACGATTTTATGTTCATATTTCCGATTCT
Source organism: Scylla paramamosain (assembly GCF_035594125.1). NCBI lineage: Eukaryota > Metazoa > Arthropoda > Malacostraca > Decapoda > Portunidae > Scylla > Scylla paramamosain. The sequence continues at coordinate 14,342,689 of NC_087181.1, forward strand.
TATCCTACATTTTATTCTATTTTACTATTAAGTTTTTTTCTGATCTCTCAATCTACTTGGCTTTGTTTCAACTCTTGTACTTCTCCCACTTCTCCATCTCTTACTTCCTCTCACCGAAATACCCCTCTCCCTCTCTCTTTCCCTCACCTGGTCTCCCTCTCACCTGCTCTGTATCCGTCATGACTGTTCGCTTTACGATGAAAAATAACAGTCATCACCTTGACCGACTTTAGCTGGCGAAAAATCGAAGGTGTGCAAGAGAGTGCTGTCCGGAGGGCCTCATGAGACAACAGGTGTGAGATGGGAGGCTCAAATTTTTGCGCTGGGAAACAGTGAATTGTGTGAATTTGTGTGTGCGTGTGTGTAGGGTGGAGGCAGGGAAGGGGGTTCATAGTGTGTGTGTGGGGAGGGAGAGGTGATAGTGTGTGTGGGTGGGGAGGGAGGAGTGATAGTCGTGTGTGTGTGTGTGTGTGTGTGTGTGTGTGTGTGTGTGTGTTGTTGTTTTGGGTTATTTCATGTAGTGTTCGTAATGAATTTTGGATTTTGTAATTTGTAACCTGTAAATTATCTGTCTGTCTGGCTGTGTGTTAACCTGTCTATCTATGTATCTATCTATCTGTCTATCTATCTATCTATCTATCTATCTATCTATCTACCTATCTATCTGTCTCTAATAACTATCTATCAATCTAGCCATCCTTCCATGCGCCCGTCTGTCCGTCCATCCGTGTGTGTGTGTGTGTGTGTGTGTGTGTGTGTGTGTGTGTGTGTGTGTGAGTGCGTGCGTGCGTGTGCGTGTTTGCCGTAAATCCCATCCATCATGCACCGGCCGTCAAATTGTTTCCAGATAAACTTTTGTTGCTCATTCACTGGAACTGGTCGTAAAGGAGAAGGAAGGGATGGGTGAACGCTCGCTTGGAATAATCTGTACCTGTATCTCTCCATCCCCATCAATCTCCCGCCCATCTGTGTGTGAGTATCTATTATCTCTATTTCCATTCATATCCCCCTTACTGCCTTCCCAAATCATCCATTACCCTGAGTGGGAATTATGACGTAACGAAAAAATACGACGCTCATTGCTTACGTACGGAACCGGCGCGTTTAATGGACGGCAGTTATGAAATAGCGAAATAACAGCGCATCTTCATCTCACAGTGGAATACAATTGGCGTTAAACTCGCTATAAATTCAAGACACATTCGTAACCTTTACAAGACTGAGGGAGGGATTCAAAATTGATGATTATTTGAGTCTGTTGTAAAATCTGTTTGTGTGATTTAGGGGATAACTTTCCAGAGAGAGAGAGAGAGAGAGAGAGAGAGAGAGAGAGAGAGAGAGAGAGAGAGAGAGAGAGAGAGGACTTAGGCTTCTCTCCCTGCCATGCATTCCTTTCTAATTGTCGCCTGTCTGTCTGTCAATCTGTCTGTTGTCCTGTCTGTCTATCTGCCTGCCAGCTTGTCTTCCAGCTTTGTTTAAGTGTAGTGATTTGTGTGTGTGTGTGTGTGTGTGTGTGTGTGTGTGTGTGTGTGTGTGTGTGTGTGTGTGTGTGTGTGTGTGTGTGTTTTGGTTTAGAGTACCAGAAATGTGATTAGAAGTCGCTTCACACACACACACACACACACACACACACACACACACACACACACACACACACACACACGTAACACTAAGATAGAAAAACTAGCTGAACCAAAGCAAGGCAAATCCTAGCAAAGGGGAGAGAGAGAGAGAGAGAGAGAGAGAGAGAGAGAGAGAGAGAGAGAGAGAGAGAGAGAGAGAGAGAGAGAGAGAGAGAGAGAGAGAGAGAGTTATATTTATTGTATCATCGCTTTAATTAATGTACGTACATATCAGGTTCTCATTTTAACACAAGTCTTTTGAATATGTTTTGAAGCAATGTGTTATTAAGTTATTAAGACTAGTAGCAGCAGCAGCAGTAGTAGTAGTAGTAGTAGTAGTAGTAGTAGTAGTAGTAGTAGTAGGGGGGTGATAGTAAAATCATCTTTATAGAGAAATGAAGATTTATAGCACACCAAACTAATCAAATATTCAAGTTATTTAATATATGTTTCGGATTAAAAGAATTTAAGCATGTATTTGAGTTCTGCAAAAAAAAAAAAAAATGGAGAGAAGAAAAAACGGTATTTCACACGAGTGGGGAAATAAAAGTCCGTGAAAAAATCTTATGTTAAGGGAAAGTTTTCGAAGTTTTGGGAAAACTTTACAATCGAGAAATTAGTCTGGTAAAATACTGAGGGGAGAGAGAGAGAGAGAGAGAGAGAGAGAGAGAGAGAGAGAGAGAGAGAGAGAGAGAGAGAGAGAGAGAGAGAGAAATAGCAAAATGACTTGAAAAAGAAGAATCTAATAAAACATAAATAAAAAAAGAAACGATGAATGACAAAAAAAAATTAAAAATAAGTAAAGAAAATAAAGCTTAAAAAAAATACAAGAAAACACAAGAAAGAATAACGGGAAAGAAAGCAAGAAAAAAAATATAAACACGCTGCAAAAAAATAAAACAAAAAAAACAGAAATAAAGAAAAAATCATAAGAACCAACACTTGAATGAGAAAAAAAAAAAAAAAAGAGAGACAGGGAGAAGATTAAAGAACCATTGGGATGAGTTACTGTGAATTTCGACCTCATAATAACTTTCTACTATAATTTCAGGTCAAGACGAGACGCAGAAGACAAAATAAAGCAGCCTTCGCAACGCCTCGCCTCGCTGGATCACGTTACACTCCACGGAACAAGATTATAAAGCAGGTGAGAATAAATAAAAGTAAAAAATAACCCTTTGATGATACAGGGAAGGGTAAACTACTCTCTCTCTCTCTCTCTCTCTCTCTCTCTCTCTCTCTCTCTCTCTCTCTCTCTCTCTCTCTCTCTCTCTCTCTCTCTCTCCACCATTCCTTTACTATCTCCTCTTTCTTCCTGACCTTCCCTCATTCCTCCTCCCTCTCTCCCTCTCTCCCTTTCCCTCTCTCCCTCTCCCTCTCCCTGCCATGCTTACCGCCAACCCATTTACAAGTAGCCAAAGAGCGGGGGAGGTGGGGGGAGTCAGCAACAACACGAGCAGAAGAATAATCATAAGGATTAGCACTCCGCTGCCAGCTAAGTCTTGTTATGCCTTGACCCATGCAGGAGGAGGAGGAGGAGGAGGAGGAGGAGGAGGAGGAGGAGGAGGAGGAGGAGGAGGAGGAGGAATGTTATTTTCGTTCTCCATGAACTTTACTTGGAGGGCTGGAAGAAAGAGGAAAGAATGGAGAGAAAATAAAAGGTGTGCATGGAGAGACACTTAAGGAGAGGAAGAAATTAAGAGAAGAGGAAGAGAAGGTTAGGAGTAAGAATGAAGTGAGGAGGGAATGGAGGGAGTATGTGTAGGAAGGGATGGAGGTAGGAGAGAACGGAATGGAGGGAGGAGGGGGAGGAGGAGGGTGCGTAGAAGGAGGGATAGAGGAAGTGGAGGAAGGAATGGAGATAGAATAGGAAGAATAGAATAGTTGTACAGGAATGGAGAAATAGAATAGAGAAGAAATAGGGAGAGAGAAAATAAATGAGTTAAGTAAGGAGGAGGAAGAAAGGAATGGAGAGAGAATGAGAGGAAGGAGGAAAGGAAGAAAAAACACAGAAAGGATATTAGTCAAGTAAGGAGACAGAGAAGGAGGTTACTGGAGGAAAGAAGTGAAGATACAGAAGGAGGAGAGGAAGGAAGAGAGGAAAGAGAAGGCACGGTAAGATTATTTTTTTTAGGATCAGAAAAAAACACTACACGCTGTTGGTCATGATTCGCTTACGCCGCGGCAAAATGCAGCGTCATAGCGAGTTTTTGTGAGGCTGTGAGTCGGCTGAATCTCTCTCTCTCTCTCTCTCTCTCTCTCTCTCTCTCTCTCTCTCTCTCTCTCTCTCTCTCTCTCTCTCTGGACAGTAAACACATACCTCTTCTCTTTATCGGATTGTTCGTCTTCTCATAACATCTCCCTCCCTCACCTTCTTCCTCTACACTTCCTCTTTTCCTCTTCCCCTCTCCTTCCTTCATTCCAGACCCTCACCTCTTCATCCTTTCCTTCAGTCGTGTTTCTCCTTATTTCTGTCATCATTTATTCTTCATCCTTCTCTCTTTCCACGTTTTCGTATTCTCAATCCTATTCTGTCTGTCACATTCTTCTCTCCCTCAACCTCCGCCTCCTTTCCTCCTCCTCCTCCTCTTCCTCTTTCTCGAACTTCGAATTTACTTCCCTCACAAAACTGGTTCTTCATCCTTTTCAACCTCCTTCTGGCCTTCTATCACCAGATTGACCCTCACACGCTCTTACCTACAATACACAGCCCTTCCTCTCTTCATCCCTCTCCTCTCTTCATTTCTTACATCCCTCATCCGTTCTAGTCCCTTGCCCTTCCTCTGTATCCTCCTCCTCCCCTCTCCTCTTGTCTCGCGTCCCTCGCACCTGCCCAGAAATGCCCCAAGAAGCAGTGACTGGCCGCGAGGGAAGCAAAACAATATTGGACATTCACGTTTCTCGCAAAGTTTGGTGACCTCTAAGTCTTGTTCTCCTTCCTCGTGTTTTCTCCTTCACCTCCTTTGCCTTTCCTTGTTTCGTCTCTCTCTCTCTCTCTCTCTCTCTCTCTCTCTCTCTCTCTCTCTCTCTCTCTCTCTCTCTCTCTCTCTCTTGATTCTCTTCTGTGTTTCCTCGAGGACTTTTCTTCTTTTTTTTTCTCAGATAGATTTCCTTTCTTTCTTGTTCTCTCTTAAGTTTTTAGTGTTTGATCTGTGTGTGTGTGTGTGTGTGTGTGTGTGTGTGTGTGTGTGTGTCGAGAGAGAGAGAGAGAGAGAGAGAGAGAGAGAGAGAGAGAGAGAGAGAGAGAGAGAGAGAGAGAGAGAGACGGATAGGCAAAAAAAGGAAATGAAATAACGAAAAACAACTTTGACATGGGTCGCTGCATCGTGAAGGATGAGCAGGATGGGAGGAGGAGGAGGAGGAGGAAGAAGAAGAAGAAGAAGAAGAAGAAGAAGAAGAAGAAGAGTAGGAGGAGAAGGAGGAAGAAGAAGAAGAGGAGGAAAACAAGAATGAAGAGACCGAGGAACGAGAAGAATGATCGGGGAACATGATGAAACAGAAATAACATACGAAAAAAAAATAGCGGAAAGGAAAAGAGGAAGAACAAGAGAAACAAAGGAAAAGAGGAAGAACATGAGAAATGGAGAATTGAGGAACAAGTGAACAGAACAATAGATGAGGAGTACTGGGAGAAAGTATTGAGAAGAGAGTCCTGGGAGTAGATATTGTAGAATACTAGGTAGATGAGCTCTGGGAGGAAGTAGGAAGTAGAGAGAGAGAGAGAGAGAGAGAGAGAGAGAGAGAGAGAGAGAGAGAGAGAGAGAGAGAGAGAGAGAGTACAGGGAAGGGTGTACTGGCAGGGTGTACTGTGGGAGGGGTCGAGGGAGGTGCGGTACCCTTGTATCTCCAGGTATCAATTAATCAAGAGTCCTACAGGATCTCGTGGCCTGCTCCTTGCATCCTTGGCCCCTCACCTTCGCCTGTCCCTCGGTAGCTGCTCCTACATCCTATACATTCTTATGTCTCTGTCTGGTTGAGTGGGTTGGTTCGTGGGTGGATGAATAGACAGGTGAGTGGATGGCTGTGTGTGGTAGTTGGGTGGATGGTTAACTGGTTGAGTGATTGATTAATTGATTGCTCGCTGGCTGGCTGAATGGCTGAATGGTTGACTGGCTAACTGGCTGACTGGTTGACTGGCTGACTGGTTGACTGGCTGACTGGTTGACTGGTTGACTGGCTGAATGGTTGACTGGCTAACTGGCTGACTGGTTGACTGGCTGACTGGCTGACTGATTGGCTGATTGGCTGAATGACTGGCTCAATGGATGGGGGTCACTAAGAGCACTGTAGACGATCCTTGCAGACACCAGGACAGAAAAATTAATGGAAAGGCTAGATTTTTCAGTGTCTAACCAGTATGATGTTTAGAGATGGCTGTGTAATGAAACAAAATGTCTTAAGAGTGGCACATGATGAGAAACAATGTCTTAAATAGCAATGAAGGCGTTAAAACACTTATATTATTCATGTCTACAGATTACTTTGGTATATAAAGTAAATATCGCTACCTTTTTTATATAATTTATTTAGTACTGTTAATAATATGCTCCCTTATATAGTTTCATCTTTCGTAAGGATTTATAAGTTTTCAATGGACTCGTTAATTCAAGTATCTATATCATTCATGTCTACAGATAGAAGGATAAAGTAAATCCCCATTCTTTTTTTCATAATTTATTTACAGTTCTCTTAATAATGCACACCCTTATATAGTTTGATCGTCTGTAAGAGTTTAAAAACTTTCAATGAACTGGTTACGCGTCACATTCTTTCCCCATTCACTTATGTTTTAGTCTAAGCTGGAAATCCCGAGAGAGAGAGAGAGAGAGAGAGAGAGAGAGAGAGAGAGAGAGAGAGAGAGAGAGAGAGAGAGAGAGAGAGAGAGAGAGAGAGAATCAACACCACACAACCAAAGACAGACACAAACATGAAAAACAGATACATAGATAGAGACGAGTTGACATCCAATTTATAACACCACTGACCATATTTAGAAGCCACGGGTCACCACGGGGCCACGAAATGCATGTGGGGAGGGTCAAAGGTCACACCCCTTGGTGGAAAAAGAATGCGGCAGGTCACACAGGTAGCACGGGTCACATACAGATAAGTGAGGTCACAATTTGGCCCTCCGTGTGTGATACATGAGTTAGACTTGACGTATTGTGGGGTCATAAATCTGGCCTTTCCTGTGACCTCGCTATGACTTCACCCTTGTGACCTCGCTTCGGGAGATGGTGAAGCTAGTCATGGTGGTGGTGGTGGTGGTAGTTGGGAATGTAGTAGTGTGTATGGTCAGGTTTGCTTGTCTGTCTCTGTGTATCTATCAATCTATCAATCTATCTATCTATCTATCTATCTATTTTATTATTTGTCCTTATTGTTTACTTTCCTTCTCTATTTTTGTGTTTCTTTTCACGAGTTATGCATTTTTGTAGTTTTTCTTTTTCTGGATTTCAGTATGACTTTTACTTTATATCTAATGTTTACTCTCTCTCTCTCTCTCTCTCTCTCTCTCTCTCTCTCTCTCTCTCTCTCTCTCTCTCTCTCTCTCTCTCTCTCTCTCTCTCTCTCTCTCTCTCTCTGATCCCCTTTCATCCTGCATTCGTCTCAGGGCTCGCGGGAACCTAGTTAGAGAGGGCGCTAACCACAGCCCCGCCGACTCGCCGTATGCGCCTCACACTACGGTAATTACAGAGCCGCAAGTTGTGTATTACCGCTGTTGTTCCTGTCTGTGAGGACGGTGGTGGTGGTGGTGGTGGTGGTGGTGGTGGTGATGGTGGTGGTGGTGGTGGTGGTGTAATAATGATATGTACTTTCGTTTTCTTTTTCGTCTTTTTTCTCCCTCTCTATTATTGGTTAGAGATTGTGGGTGGAGGTGGTGGTTGTGGTGGTAGTAGTAGCAGGAGTAGTAGCAGTAGTAGTAGTAGTAGTAATAGTCTTGGTGGTGGTGGTTCTAGGAAATGGTGGTAGTGCTGGTGGTGATGGTAGTAGTAGTCATAGTACTAGTATCTTACCGTCGCCGTATTCGTAGTCGTCGTAATAATTAGTAGTAGTAGTAGTAGTAGTAGTAGTAGTAGTAATAGTAGTAGCAGTACAGGTAGAAGTAGTAGTAGCACCACCACCACCACCACCACCACCACCAGTGACAGCAGTAGCAGCAGCAGTAGGAGCAACAGTCACTAATGTTGTTGTTGTTGTGAGGCGTCAATAGTTTCATAACTGCGCGTATTGTTGTTGTAATGTGTCACTGTATTGGCCAGGCGGTAATGGTAATTAACGCTAAAAATTAGTTTGGGACAAATTATTAAATTGATACGAATTTCCTCTGCGGTGTGTTTGTTACCTCTCTCTCTCTCTCTCTCTCTCTCTCTCTCTCTCTCTCTCTCTCTCTCTCTCTCTCTCTCTCTCTCTCTCTCTCTCTCTCTCACATATTCAAATTTAACACAACCATATATAAACCAATCTAAATAAAAAAAGAGACGCACTCGTATATAAAACAGGAAAAACTAAAATAAAACGAAAGTAAAATAAAAATAGTTCTCTCTCTCTCTCTCTCTCTCTCTCTCTCTCTCTCTCTCTCTCTCTCTCTCTCTCTCTCTCTCTCTCTCTCTCTCTCTCTCTCTCTCTCTCAGGGCGGGGCGGTAGCAGGTGTCGCTGCCCTGATCATGACCTCTCAAGTGTGACCAACCCGCCCCAGGCCACATCACGTTCTCTTCTCAGGCAAGCTTTTTTTTCTCCCCTCTCTCCGTTCTTCCTCTCATCCCTCCTCCTCCTCCTCCTCCTCCTCCTCCTCCTCCTCCTCCTCCTCCTCCTCCTCCTCCTATTCCTCCTCCTCCTCCTCCTCCTCCTCTCATCTTCACTCTCCTCGTTGTTGTTGTTGTTGTTGTTGTTATTATTATTTTTGTTGCACTACTACTACTACTACTACTACTACTACTACTACTTCTTACATTTCTTTCTTTTTTTTCTTCTTGATCTTGTTATTTATTTATCTATTTGCTATGTCGTCCCTTCCTCCTCCTCCTCCACTCATCTTCACTCATCTCGTCTTCCCTGCCCTCCGCTCTTTTTTTTTTTCTCCTCACATTCTTGTTTTGCTTTTCTTTGGACCTCGAGAGCTTCTTCATGTTAAATGTGGAGTTTTCTTTTCTTTTTATATTTTCTTTTTTTTTTTTTTTAGGTACGT
>NC_087181.1:14356499-14383999 GCF_035594125.1 Scylla paramamosain
TACATAGGGTTTTATTTACCTTTTTATTGACTGTTATATAATTTGGGTCCACTCTTTCATGTCTTAGCATAATGGAGTTAAACGCCTTTCACCAACTCTATTTTTAGGTAATTAACTTATTCCTGTTATTAGATAGAAATTTTCAGATTGAAAACTTTTTCACTTTTTTTATTCTAATTAATGTTCGATTATTATTTTTTTTGCGATTAAATTTGTTTTCTCTAAGATTAAAGATGATTAAAAAATTAAATGTAGAAGAAGAAGAATATTTATATAAAAAGTGTATATCAATCGATAAAGCTTGTTTTTTAGTGGCTTAATTTAAGAGTGAAATATGGTTATCATGTGCGTTTACGCCGCTCTTGATAATTCGAAAGAATATTTTACACATATACAATGGTTGTTCTTTAAATGAGGAGCATATCCCTATTATCGCATGGAAATCTTGATATTTAATTTTTTTTACTCTTTTTTTCAGTTAAGGTCAGTAGCTGTAAAAAAAAATCTTGCGATTAAAACTTTTCCTCTTAGATTACAGATGATTAAATAATGAAAATTAGAATATGATATAGAAAGTATATATCAATCGAAAAAAAAGTATGTTTTTTTAAGTGTTTTAATTTCCTTTAAAAGTGAAGTATGACTATCACGTACTATTGAGAATTCGAAAGAATACTTTACAGATATACAATGTTTTTTTCCTTAAGTGGCTGTCTTTATTCTCTCACAATTCAGCGTTGCGTGTCTGGCTGTCATGCCCCGTTATGTCCACGGTCACTGCTCTTGAACTTGTTAATTGTCCGTCCCCCCTGTCTCACGTGACCTCGATCTACACGACCTCAACTGTCACCTCTTTTCCTCACCTTCTCACGAATGCAAGAATGTAATCAGCATCTTTACTCCTTCCAGCGCTCCCCCCAAAAAAAATAAATAAATAAAAATAAATAAATTGATCAATTAAATAAACAAATAAGCATGTCTGACTCCGCGTTTCTCTACCTTGATGTGACTTAGAGTTTTCAGAGGGAAGTATCGAGCTGCCTAAGGAAATAAATAACTAAATCGACCTTTTCTTCGCAGACTTCCTTCTCCTCTGGTACCCTTTTTTTATAAGCGGCGACCAGACTCATTTTAAAGCCCTTTGTGGCCTCCTGGTGCTACAAAAAGATGCGTGAAAAATGTAGTAGTACTCATAGTAGTGGTAGGAGGAGGAGGAGGAAGAGGAGGAAGAAGAAGAGGAGTTGTTGTTGTTATTGTTGTCGTCATTTTTTATTGATTTTTGGCTTTGCATCTTCTTCTTCATCTTCATCTTCTCTTTCTTCCTCTCCTCCTTCTCCTTCTCCTTCTTCTCCTTCTCCTTCTGCTTCTCCTCCTCCTCCTCCTCCTCCTCCTCCTCCTCCTCCTCCTCCTCCTCCTCCTCCTCCTCCTCCTCCTCCTCCTCCTCCTCCTCCTCCCACCCCACCTCAGCCCCACACCGTTTACTACTCCTCCCTCCTTCCCTCCTGCTGTTCAAAACTTTCTCACGTTCCTGTCATGCCCTCACAGAAGCAAGCATGATTTGTTGCATGCACTTGTCCCCTTCAAGCCGCCAACCACGTTATAATAAATCCAATAACTGAATATACTGCCGGCTGTTCTTCCTCCCTCCCTCCTACTCCACCCTCCTTCTCACCCCACCTGCGTTGTCATGAATCCAATAGGTGGACATTCTGCTACATGTTCTCTCATTGCCCACCTTTCTCCTCCACTTATTCCACCTTGTACTCCACCTTTCCTTTCTCCCTCGCTTTTCCACTCCCTAGATAAACGGATAGCTAATGTTACGCCGGTCCCCTCGGCCAAATAACCTTGATTTTCACCTGCACAGCTAAAGGTCACTCCTCCTCCTCCTCCTCCTCCTCCTCCTCCTCCTCCTCCTCCTCCTCCTCTTCCTCCTGCAAATGTCGATAGGAAGTAAAATGAGGAAAAGCTGCAAGAAATGTCTAAGAAAATGGTGTTTTTTTGTGCATCTGGTATCAAATGGCGTCTCTGGCATATTCCTCTGTCAACCAGCTGTCGCGAGAGAGAGAGAGAGAGAGAGAGAGAGAGAGAGAGAGAGAGAGAGAGAGAGAGAGAGAGAGAATATTGATTGGCCATGTCTGTCTGCTTTTCCTTGTTAATTATTCCTGTTATTTTTGTTTTGTTTTGTTATTTATGTCAACTCCTGTGTGTGTGTGTGTGTGTGTGTGTGTGTGTGTGTGTGTGTGTGTGTGTGTGTGTGTGTGTGTGTTCTTTACTAGGATTATGATCAATGACTCTCTCTTTCTCCCTCTCTCTCTCTCTCTCTCTCTCTCTCTCTCTCTCTCTCTCTCTCTCTCTCTGGGAAGTATTATTGTCTGTAGTTCCCGAGGCTGTGATGAGTGAGAATTTGTACGTCTGTCTCGCGTGTGTCTGTCTGTCTGTCTGTCTCTCTCTGTCTCGTAGTTGTGATGCTTCTCTCTCCTTTAACACTTACATTGAAATAGGGAGGTTGTATGTCGCTCCAGGGTGTGTGTGTGTGTGTGTGTGTGTGTGTGTGTGTGTGTGTGTGTGTGTGTGTGTGTGTGTGTGTGTGTGTGTGTGATTTGTTCTGTTTGTTATCTTTTTGTTTGTTCGTACCTATGTTCGTAACACACACACACACACACACACACACACACACACACACACACACACACACACACACACACACACACACACACACACACACACACACACACACACACATTCATTCACTCATGAGTCAAGAGAGCCTGAGGGAAAAGTTGAACTGAGAGAGAGAGAGAGAGAGAGAGAGAGAGAGAGAGAGAGAGAGAGAGAGAGAGAGAGAGAGAGAGAACGCCTGAGAACACCCTACCACTTCCACCCTCCCACTTACACCCTCCCCCACACTTACCCAACTTACCAAGCCACTTACCAAACTTAACCTAACCGAACCCTGCCGCCAGCCTTTCTATTCCTCCTATCCTGTTCCTCACCCCTTCCTCCCTGCCTCCTTGCCTTGCCCAGCCCTGCCCAGACCGTCGCCCGCCCGTCGCCCGCTTGCCACCCGCCCGCTCACCACCTGTTGCCAGTGAGGGCGTGACGAAGGTTCTGGCTGTTGCTCACCTTCACAGCAGCATCTTAGTCGCGTCTCTGCCTCACTGCCTGGGATTGGTGCAGGAAATATTGTTTTGTCCATTGTTTTTGGGTTGTTTGAGGGAGTTTGTGTTGGTGTTCAAGGTTAATTTGTCCTGGGTGATGTTAGGTTAGTGGTATTTGTTTGTTTGTTTGTTTTGGGGGGTTTACTGATGAAAAATATTGCTTTGTTCATCGTTTCTTTGAAGTTAGTGTTGGTGTCCATTGTTTATCTGTGTTGAGTGATGATTAGACTGGTGTTCTTTTTGGGTTGAAAGGTTTAATTAAAAGGTTTGCTGAATTTCTAGCGAGGTGTGACAGTATATTTTATGCACCCTGTATTCTGATGATTCCGTCCATTATGTGAGGAAGGCAGTGGTGGTGTTCAGGTTCAGTCTGTGTTGGATGTTGGTAAGGATGGTATCGTTCTTTGCAAGTTTTGAAAGGTTTACTTAGCTCTTATTGTTGTGGTCGTGTTTCGGTGACATTTAGACTAGTGTACAGTTATGGTTTGCATGGACAGACAGAGTAAAGAGAGGATATAAGATCTCTTTTGTATTTTGTAGACTACAGGAATATTGAGCGTGCTTTAGTACAACAACTGCTATCTGAAAAGTTGTAAGGGATTATGGGAAATGAATGCTTGGAAGTGAAAGAGTTAATCCTGCTCGGAATGTAAAAGTACAATATTTTTATATACGCCATATTTTGTTGATGATATTTATGCAGATAAGTGTGTTTAAAGTAATGCAAATTTAGCTAGATTATACAGTGTAGGATAGTGTTTTGTGAAGAGATTGTTGTGTAGAACCATACTGATAAGATATTTAGAAAATGTTATGCTACGTAATGTTTTGAGGATATTGTTTACAAGCATATTGATTTTAGAGATTAGTGGTGTGTAGAAGTTCAGAATTCAAACTAACGCTTTGTTCTCTCATCAACACTACTTTCAAAGACTACAAAGGTTATTAGTCGAGTTCTCATAGGTGTTTGTAATTTCGATGTTGCAGTACCCTTGTTAAACTACCAGTACAACCACGAAAACCTTGAAACCCCCCCCCCCAAAAAAAAAACATGTATCCCTCCACACGATCTGTCAAAAATAATCGAAATAAGACGCCGAACCTTTTAACATGGATCTTAATCTTGTTTTAGAGTTTTTTTAAAGGTTTATAAAGTAGTTTGAGGTCCAGTGATTCAATATATTAAGATTTATAGTATTAGAGCTTTATAAATTAGTGGTTTTAGAGGTTCTATATTGTGTTCTGTATTGTTTAGTGAGGGAATATTAGGGTGCACGAAATGAGGCGGCAATATTAGAGTGTGTGAAATGTTTTTCCTTTACAGTTTGTTCAGTTATTTACGTGTGATTAATTGTTGTTGGTTACTCAGCTGCTTGTATTGATTAACCTGTCGTGTTTAATTTACAGGTGTGTATTTAAGTTTTTTTTTCTCTCTTTTTTTTCATTTTTTTTTTAATCCTGTAGTTTATGTTCGCGTTAATAAAGTTGATGATTAAAGTTTCAAATTAAAGTTTATAGCGGGAGTAGTTTGAAAAGTTTGCGACATATTGAACTAGTTAGACGGTGAGAGAGAGAGAGAGAGAGAGAGAGAGAGAGAGAGAGAGAGAGAGAGAGAGAGAGAGAGAGAGAGAGAGAGAGAGAGTGAGACACTGTCAGTAGCTAGTAAAAAAAAAGTAACCAAAAAACGACCTTGATGTTCAAGAGAGAGAGAGAGAGAGAGAGAGATAAACGACAAAAAAAACAGGATATCCTACAATCAACGCATTATATCTCTCCCTCACAACAAAACAAATAATAATAATAATAATAATAATAATAATAATAATAATAATAATAATGATAATAACAGCAATACACAAAAACAAATTGAATCGAAAAACCAAAACCTTCATTTCATTACATTTTTCACGAGGAATTTCTTAAGACGTATGACTTCCTCTTGTTGCAGGAGAGAAGAGGACTGGGAGAGGACTGGGAAAGGAGGAGGGAGAAAAGGAAGAGGACGAGGCGCAGTGGGAGAGGTCACGAGTACCAGTTGACCTCGCCAGGATGTGACGCCCCGGAATGTGACCTCTGACCTCGCCCCTGCTATCGCCGCCCCGCCGTTGTGACACTGGAGGTAAGTATTGATTAGAGGAGGCGCTGCTCGTCTGATAGCAAGCCGTCTGATGCCAGGCAGCTCGTGATGGCTCTGTAAGGTCACGCAGGGATCTTTTTTTTTTTCTTTTTTTTTTACTATTCTTATTTTTTTGGGGGGTGGAGGATAAAGGTTTTTTTTTTCGTTTTTATTTTTTGTTTATTTTATTTATTTATTTTATTTATTTTTTTTTTTTTTTTGCTTGGTGTTTGTGTTTATGTTCGTGTTTTTTTCTTTCTTTATTGTTGTTTGCGGTTTGTCGTCGTTATTTTATTTTTATCTATCTCTTCTGTTTCTTCTTCTTCGTCTTCGTCTTCGTCTTCGTCTTCGTCTTCTTCTTCTTCTTCTTTGTTCATGTATACTTTTTTCTTTTTTCCCTTTCATGAATATATATTTTTTTCCCCCTTTCCATCATATACTGACATTTTCCTTCCATATATGCTCCCACTTTTCCCCTTTCAAACAAATACCCAACTTTTTTCCTTTCATTCATACCCTCTTTTTTTTCCCCTTTCACGCACATAACCACTTATTTCATATCCTCTTATTTCCTTTCTCTCTTGCGCATGCCTGCGTAATGTTCTCTCACGCGCTGTCCTCTTTTTCCTTGACATGCACCGAGCCTCATGACAGGAGGGTAGACAGGGAAGGTCATGCGTTAGGTTAGGTTAGATCAGGTCACATTGAAAGCCTCTTACTTCCCTTCCTCGCTTTTATCTAATTTTTCCATCCAGCGATTTCGACAAAATGAAACGCAACGAAGGAAAAAATATCTTCCATACGAGAGAGGAAAAAATAAATAGTTTGGCGTATGTGTATTTCTCTTCATTTTTTTTTTATTATTATTTTGTGAAGCTTATAAAAGAGAATTGGAAAATAACCTGTAGCAAGAGAGAGAGAGAGAGAGAGAGAGAGAGAGAGAGAGAGAGAGAGAGAGAGAGAGAGAGAGAGAGAGAGAGAGAGAGAGAGGGAGGGAGAGTGACTTGTGTGAAAATTAATGAAAGACGAGTAGATATGGGTGTCTGAAAAGAGAGTGAGTGATAAGCGAGAAAAATAACTCCCCAAAAAAAGAAAAAAAGTAAATTGATAACGGACAAGATTTGAAAAAAAAGGCAGAAAATTCACCAAGAAATGAAAGCAAGATAAAACGAGACACAGACGAAGGCAAAAATAGCGAAGCATCAAGAGAGAGAGAGAGAGAGAGAGAGAGAGAGAGAGAGAGAGAGAGAGAGAGAGAGAGAGAGAGAGAGAGAGAGAGAGAGAGAAAGAAAGAGAAAAGAGAGAGAAAAGAGAAAATCTACCAGAGCTTTTTCATTTTCCATCTATCATCTCAATTTTTCTTCACTGCTGGCGATCTGAGGAGGAAAGAGTTGACTGACCCTTGACTAAGCCAACCGCTGGGCTGTAAGATTCAAGGAACACTAAATATGGAAGCTACAACTTGAGCCAGGCAGTTGAGGAGCTAATGAGGGGAATGAACTGGGTGCCTGCAGCTAGCGTGAAGGCAAAGGATGGGAAGGATGGAAGGGAGAGAGACAAAGACAGGGGTCGGGGAGCAAGGAGGAGCCTCACTTTTCTCAACAAAGGGGAAGGAGGAAAAGAGTCTGTCACGCACCACGGACAAGACAAAGCAGGAATAGTATACCCGTAATGACGCCTAACAAAGCCCAAAGCGGGGACGGGGAGAGAGAGAGAGAGGGAGAGGGAGAGGGAGAGGAACGCAGCCCTATATCCTGCTACATGATTTATACAAATGGTTACAGTGACGCATATTTTTCTTTTTTATTCCTCTCTATTTCCCCATTGACCCCTTTTATTGCATTCCTTCCTCTCCTTTCACCCCTTTTCCTCTCCCTCTCTCCCTCTCCCGCCTCCCTTTCACCTGTCCCTCTTACCTACCTTCTAGACCATTTTCTCTCTTCCTTCTCCTTAACTACCTCCTTTCTAGACCACCCTCTCTCCTCATCCCTCACTTTACTATGACTATCCTTCTCTCTCTCCCTCTTCCCTCTCCTCCACCTTCCTTGTAGACCATCCTAGCCATCCTTTTCTCCCTAATTCTCTTTACCTACTTCCATTCCCTCTTCACTCTCCCCTTCTCCCGTTTTCCTTTCCATCTATACCAAGATTTCCTCTCCTCTCCTTCCCTTTTCCTACCTATATATTCCTTGTAGACATTCTGCTCCTTTCCTTTCCTTTTCCTTCTCCATACTTCCCTCTACACTACCTCTCTCCCTCGCTACCTCTCCCCCTCTCACCTGTCCTTCCCTCAATGTCCCAAGATGAAGGCAAAAAATATGGAGTCGATAAAAGTAAAGTTTGCTAGTAAGAGTCACTATACATCGGCCATATGTCAACCGTGTCCTCTTGGTGAAGGCCTGAGGGGAGCCTGGTAAATATGGCTGGCGTGGAAGAAAACGGATAAATGTTCGTGTAAAAAGTGAAGAAATTAAGTTCAGGGTAAAGGTGTGTGTGTGTGTGTGTGTGTGTGAGAAGGAGGGAGTTATAAGGTACTTTTTTTTTTTTTTTAATGTCTTCTGTGTTCTGTCGTTTGCTATTCTCTGCGTGAAAAGGATGAAAAAATAAAGGATATACCGTTCAATTAATATTCAGATTTGGGTCATTTGATTTTTTCTTTTAATGCTTAACTTGACGTAATATAACTTAACCTAACCTAACCTAACCTGACCCTACCATATACTCACCTCACCTCACCTAACCACACCAACCAGACACTGAAGCGTAGAATCGAAACACCAAGTCTCGAATCAAACCTTCATGAACCTTTATGTCATTCGGACGGACCCGGGGCTTCACTGAGAGCTTCACAAACCCTTCATTAGGCAGCACACAAACACCTGCTAACCACAACTCACACCTGTACCTGTAGACAAGCGTGGTGTCCCTGTAGCCTAATTTGTGGGCCAATTATTTTCACCTGTAGCACCTGGAGAGGGAGTAAATTAGGGACAGGTAAGAACAGGTGAGAGAGAGAGAGAGAGAGAGAGAGAGAGAGAGAGAGAGAGAGAGAGAGAGAGAGAGAGAGAGAGAGAGAGAGAGACAAGTATCGTCTGCTTTACTGTTTAGTGTTATTATCCCTTATTTAGTTGTCCATTATACTCTCTCTCTCTCTCTCTCTCTCTCTCTCTCTCTCTCTCTCTCTCTCTCTCTCTCTCTCTCTCTCTCTCTCTTATTGTTTAGTGTTATTATTGTTCCTTATTTAGATGTTCATACTCTCTCTCTCTCTCTCTCTCTCTCTCTCTCTCTCTCTCTCTCTCTCTCTCTCTCTCTCTCTCTCTCTCTCTCTCTCTCTCTCTCTCTCTCTCTCGTTTAAAATACTTCCCTACCAACTTGTCACGTTATTTCCTCTTCGCTTCCCTTCCTTCGTCTCTTCCTTCACAAGTTTTCTTTCTTTTCTTTCTCTTTTTTTCCGTTATCTTCCTCCTTTCCAACCTTCTTCCCCTGTTCCGTTTCTCATTTTCTCTTCCTCTCCCCTCCTTCTCTCCCTCTCATCCATCTCTTGCGTCCTTCAGCTTCCTTGACAAATCCTCTTCTGCCTTGTCCTCCCTCTCTCTCTCTCTCTTTTTTTCCTCTTTCCTCTCTTTCTTTCTCTCTCACTCTTGTGCTTATCTGGTTACCTGTTTACCTGTCTCTTACCTGTCCCAACCTTTGCCCTATAAACACACTACCTGGATCAATTTTAGCTTTACTTTTGTGTCTTAGAGAAAGTTTTGTTATTGTTATTATAGTTATTATTATTATTATTATTATTATTATTATTATTGTTATTATTATTATTATTATTATTATTATTATTATTATTGTTGTTGTTGTTTTTATTCGATTTTTACTATTTTATCTTATTAAAGAGCGAGTTTTGAAGATTTTCTTTATATTTGTTGCTTTTTCGTTTGTATTTCTGTTAAATGTATGTTTTTTTTCTAGTTGAGAGAGAGGAAAGGAGAGAGGGAAAGTATATACGTGTGTGTGTGTGTGTGTGTGTGTGTGTGTGTGTGTGTGTGTGTGCGTGTGCGTGCGTGTGTTCGCGTTAATTTATTCGCAAGAAAACATGTCCTGTAGGTTTGCGTGCGTGCCTGTGTGTGTGTGTGTGTGTGTGTGTGTGTGTGTGTGTGTGTGTGTGTATGTGTGTGTGTGGGAGGAAAAACAAGGTTGGGTGTGGGTTTTGGCCGACAGCCACACTTGTGAGAGCAAAAGGAGAAGGAGGAGGAGGAGGAGGAGGAGGAGGGAGACGGATGGATAGAAGGATGAACTGAGAGGAGGGGGAGGAAGACTGGGATAGGTGGGAAGAGGGAAGGAGGAGGAGGACGGCAGGGGAGAGGGATGGATGAAAGAAAGTGCGTGGAGAGAGAGAGAGAGAGAGAGAGAGAGAGAGAGAGAGAGAGAGAGAGAGAGAGAGAGCACTGAGGCAAAAGATGCGGGTGGTAACAATAGAGAACAAGGAATAGGAGCAACTGATAATTGATAAAGAAAGAGACAATGAGAAAGACGTAAAATGAAATAAAACGAACCACTACAAAAAAAAAATAGATAAATAAAAAAAGAAGAGAATTATCGAGAACGAAGATTGCGAAAAACAGGGAACGCAGAAAACAACGAAAAAAGAGAGAGAAAACAATGAAAGAATCGAGTGCAGGGGATAAAGGAATTAAAAGAATAAAGAGATAATGGCGAGGGAAGGAAAAATCTGATGAAGTGAGAGAAACTGAGAATCACACAGACCAAAGCAAGAAAAGAATGAACCGGGTAAGAGGAGGAGGAGGAGGAGG
The DNA here is from genome assembly GCF_035594125.1 of Scylla paramamosain. Taxonomy (NCBI): domain Eukaryota; kingdom Metazoa; phylum Arthropoda; class Malacostraca; order Decapoda; family Portunidae; genus Scylla; species Scylla paramamosain. The sequence continues at coordinate 14,366,585 of NC_087181.1, forward strand.
AGGAGGAGGAGGAGGAGGAGGAGGAGGAGGAGGGAGACACGGAAAGACAGAGACAGAGGAGGATAGACGAGGTGGAAGAGAAGCAGCAACAGCAGGAAGACGTGGACCAGGAGGAGGAGGAGGAGGAGGTGAAGAAGAAGAGGAGGAGAAGAAGGAGGAGGAGAAGGAGGAGGAGAAGAAGGACAACAAACTTTAGGAATTAAGAACGAGATGAACCAAGGAGGATGACAGAGGAAGAAGGGAACAAGGAGGACGCCAGAGGAGGAGGAGGAGGAGGAGGAGGAGGAGATACGAAAGGAGGAGCAGCAGCAGCAGCAATAGGATTACTCTGGATTGCATAGGAAGTACTGATACCAGGAACCGTAAAGAGAGAGAGAGAGAGAGAGAGAGAGAGAGAGAGAGAGAGAGAGAGAGAGAGAGAGAGAGAGAGAGAGAGAGAGAGACGTAGTTGTAGGTGTAGTAGTAGTAGTAGTAGTAGTAGTAGTAGTAGTAGTAGTAGTAGTAGTAAGAGGAGGAGGAAGAGGAGGAGGAAGAAGAGATGAGGATAGGAAACAAAAATTAAGGAGGAGAAGGAGCAAGAGAAACAAAAGGATAAATGAAGAGAAGGAGAAAGAGAAGATGAAACAACAAAATAGAAGAGAGAGAGAGAGAGAGAGAGAGAGAGAGAGAGAGAGAGAGAGAGAGAGAGAGAGAGAGAGAGAGAGAGATAAGAATAGGAAGAACCGAAGGAAGGGAAACTGAAGGAGGAATCGGAGGAATTGGAGCAGAACCGTGAGGAGGCGAAGCAGCAGAAGCAGAAGAAGCACCAGGATAAATGAGAGAGTGATAGGAAGAATCGAGGGACGAGAAACTAAAGCAGGAACAAGAGGAGGGGCAGGAGTCGAAGCACCAGGAGGAGGAGGAGGAGGAGGAGGAGGAGGAGGAGGAGGAGGAGGAGGTTAGGCAACAGGCTCCAGAACCCCGAGGCAGCAGCGAGTGAGCCAGATGGTGGATGCGACTCCTCCGACAATCTACATCATTACCTCTGATACGTCCTACTCACCAGCCCGCAGCGGTGAGTGGGGGGAGAGAGAGAGAGAGAGAGAGAGAGAGAGAGAGAGAGAGAGGGAGAGGGAGAGGGGTTAGGTGTGGTTCTAGGGGTACTGTCTTATGGGAGGAAATGAAGGAGAGGTATGATTTTGTAGATCTGGTTGAGGTGAGTTCTTGTTATTTGTTTACTTTTTTGCTACCTTTTTTTTTTTTGCGTTTTTATCTTTTTAGTACGTACGTTTAGTTGTCTTTTATTTTCTTTTTTTTCTTTCGTTTTTACTCATTTTTTTGGTATTTAGGTTCTTTTCTTTTGTTTTTTTTACATTTTTTCTTTTTGCTTCTTTTCCTTCCTTTTTTCTTCCTTTTTCCCCTCTATTTTCCTTCCATTTCCTCCCTCCCTCTCTCCCTCCCTGCTTTCTTACTTACTGACTCGCTCTCATTCAATCACTCACTCACTCACTCACTCACTCACGAGAGAGAGAGAGAGAGAGAGAGAGAGAGAGAGAGAGAGAGAGAGAGAGAGAGAGAGAGAGCACATCCCAAGCGGTTTAAAAAGTGTACAAAGTGCGGTGCTTGTGGCGTAGAGGTCAGACAGGTGAGAGAATACAGGTGGGGAAGCGGGCCGCAGGTAACCCTCCACCCCACACACCGCACCTTGACACACTGGGGTTGCTATCAGGTGTTTGTGGTGGCGGCTGTGGTCGTGGTGTGCGGTAAGAATGTGGCTAGCGAGGTGTGTGGCAATTAATAGGTCTTTTTGCAGGGTTTGGTGTTTGTGTGCGTGTGTGGGAGGTAGTGGTTGTGGTGGTTAGTGGCTGGTTGAATAGGGAGTTGTGGGTGTTGGTGGGGATGGTGATAGTAGTGGTGGTGGTGGTAGAAGGAGGTGTTTTTGTGAGTTTGTGGTGATGGTAGTTGTGAATGATTGTAGTAGTAGTAGTAGTAGTAGTAGTAGCAGTAGTAGTAGTAGTATAGGTTTTGATAGACAACTCTTAAATAGTGAGTATATGATGGAACTGCAGTAAAGTTTAAGGAGTTACAGTTAACTTGATTTTTCGACTGTGGTGATGTAGTAGAAGCGACAAAACTTCACAAAACTTTCCAGTACACTAATCAAAGCAAAGTACGCGCCACCAATAGAGAACCAAACTAGTGCAGTGATGTGGCGTGGCGGTGGCGGTGGCAGTGGTGGTGGTGGTGGTGGTAGTGTGGTGGTGACGTAATTGTTATGTAGTGGGAGCAAATGGAAATGCGTCGCGTTCAAGGAATAAGTTTGGGAGTGGCTGTGACTTGTGACTAGCGCTGTACCGGGGTTAAGTGAGGCGGGAAGAAGATTATAACGGGGTCCTTGAGTGCTGGGGACGGTGTGTGTGTGTGTGTGTGTGTGTGTGGGTGGGTGGGTGGTAGTGCGGTAGGGAATGTTTTTGTAGTAGTGGCAGTGGTAGTAACGTTCTCTCTCTCTCTCTCTCTCTCTCTCTCTCTCTCTCTCTCTCTCTCTCTCTCTCTCTCTCTCTCTCTCTCTCTCTTGATGTCGAATTTCTCTGCGGCGTTTTCAGCATTAATTAGCAATGAAGCTCTTCCCTTATCGTGAGTGGTGTGTTCCGAAGGGATTTGGGGCCCCAGACAGGTGTTGAGACAGCCATTATTTTTCACTAGGATCTTACTGGGTGTTGTGCTTCTCGTGTGTGTGTGTGTGTGTGTGTGTGTGTGTGTGTGTGTGTGTGTGTGTGTGTAGGGAAGAGTCATTTAGAATTCTGTCTATTTCTGTTTTTCCTCCTCTCCTATGACTTAGAGAGAGAGAGAGAGAGAGAGAGAGAGAGAGAGAGAGAGAGAGAGAGAGAGAGAGAGAGATCATTACTTCTCTGGAATTGAATTAGGTAAGATTTTTTTTATTTATTTTCTTTATTATTTTTTGGTGGGTTGGGGCGAAAGAAATTAACGAACTTTTAATGTTTTTTTTTAATGTTTTATTTATCTATTTGTTTATTTATTTATTTATTTTATTTTATTTTATTTTTTTTTGTCCGTGTGTCAGTCTCCTTCACTTAAAATTAATGAAGTAGAAGTAAAAGTATTGCTAGCTATTGATCGGTTAACTGACTAACTGACTGATGAATATTTTGCTAAGTTTGACTAATTCGCTGATTCACTGATATTTTGCTAGTGTTCCTTAGACTACACAAACACTAGGCACAGAAAAAAAAATTAATATAAGAGATTTTAAGTTTAACCCATGCATGATTCAGATGATGGTGATGATGATAATGAAGATGATGGTGATGATAATGAAGTGAAGAGAGAGAATGGAGAGAGAGAGAGAGAGAGAGAGAGAGAGAGAGAGAGAGAGAGAGAGAGAGAGAGAGAGAGAGAGAAAGAGTGAGAGAGAGAAAGGGAAGAGGCGTGTCCATTTCATACATCACATACATACATACATACATATATACAAACCCCCAATCTTATTATTACCATTTCCCTATAAGGCGATGTAATGTTATTGGATTTGTAATTTATACCTGCCATTTAATCACACACACACACACACACACACACACACACACACACACACACACACACACACACACACACACACACACACACACACACTGTTATGGCAATGATTACAATTCATGTGCATCATAATCACTTTCTCTTTATTCTATGCATTTCAATCTTGCTTTTATGGTCGTGCTGGAAAATTCATTTATATTTGTGCCTAATATGTCTCATCTCATCTCATGCCTCCCTCTCCCCACCCATCCCCCCTCCCGTCTCTCCTCCTCTCTCTTTCTCTCTCTCTCTTTCTCTCCACCTTTCTTCTCTCCCGCTCCCCACTCTCCCATCTCTTTTTTCCTCTGTCTTCGTGCTCTCCTCTCCTATGTCTCTTTCCTCTGCTTTCCTCTCTCTCCTTCCTCCTGTTATTTCCTCTCTCTTTCCCACCTCTCCTTTCCTCTCTTTCTCTTCTCCACCTTCTTTCTTTCCTTCTCTTCCTTTCCTGTGTGTCTAACTCTCTTCCCCTCCTTTCTCTCTCTCTCTCTCTCTCTCTCTCTCTCTCTCTCTCTCTCTCTCTCTCTCTCTCTCTCTCTCTCTCTCTCTCTCTCTCTCTCTCTCTCTCCCCCTCCTCTCCTCCCTTCCCTACTCTATTCTCCCCTTCCTCGCTTCCTCCCTACTTTTCATCATCTTTTCCCGTCTCCGTTCTTTCTCTCCCTTCCTCTCTTTTTGCTTTGTTTTCCTCTCACTCCCCTTATTTATCTTCCTTTTTATCTCTCTTTTCTCCTTTTTTTCATTTTCATCCTGGCTTTTTCCTTGTATCTCATTTTCATCCCTACTTTTCTCCCCTTTTTTCCTCTTATCAGGGAAAATAGAGAGAGAGAGAGAGAGAGAGAGAGAGAGAGAGAGAGAGAGAGAGAGAGAGAGAGAGAGAGAGAGAGAGGAATATCTGTCCCTCCAAGCTGGTGGAAGATCAGCTAATTCTCTCTTTAATGGCGGAGACCCAGAGCAGGTGGCCAGCATCTGCCAGAAGACAGGAGGAGGAGGAGAAGGAGGAGGAGAAGGAGGAGGAGAAGGAGGAGATGAAGAAGACGAGCACTAAAGAGGAGTAAAGGTTGGGATACGAAAGGAGGTCAAGGGGATAAAAAGATAGTCGGAAATGGAACAGAGAGAGAGAGAGAGAGAGAGAGAGAGAGAGGAGGGGGGATCGATCACGTAACACTAACATTATAGAGAGAGGGTGAAAAAATAAAGACCACCGTTAAGTAAAACACACACACACACACACACACACACACACACACACACACACACACACACACACACACACACACACACACACACACACACCGCAACATTTCAGGAAGACAGAGAGGAAGAGGGAAGAAAGTAACGAAGAAGAAAGTAGGAAGAGGAGGAGGAGGAGGAATACAAAGGAATACAAAGGAAAGCCAAACAGCAACAGACCTTTTGGTCCTTGCAAGGAGGAGGAGGAGGAGGAGGAGGAGGAAGATGAACCAGAAGAGAAGACAGAGAGGAAGAGGAAAGAAAGTATCGAAGAAGAAAGTAGGAGGAGGAGGAGGAGGAGGAGGAGGAGGAGGAGGAGGGAGACGAAGAAGATGAACCCAGAAGAGGAAGTTTAGGAGGAATTGAGAGAAAGGAGGAAGAAGAGGAGGAAGAGGCGTAAGATCAAGAGAGAGAGAGAGAGAGAGAGAGAGAGAGAGAGAGAGAGAGAGAGAGAGGACGTCGCAATTACCTCCAGCTTGATAAGAGCCTCGCCTGTCGATGGAAGGAGAGAGGGAGAGGTACCTCGCTGGCCCTGACAATTAGGAGGAGGAGGAGAAGGAGCAGGAAATCTAAGAGGGAACAAGGACCTTCTCTTGGCGCACATCAGGGACCTCTGTCATTTTGGGACCCGCAGCCACACTCTAAGATCCTTCTGCCACATCCTTACACCTCCTCAGATGTTCCCAGATATCCTGCAGCCTCCAAATGCATATGTATGAATCCTTCTCCTCTTCCTGACGGTGCCGCTGCCTCTGCTTCCACCACTCCTGCTCCTCTAAGGCTATCTGGAGCTTCCTAATAGCTGGGTCTTGCTCTGCTGTTATAAGGTGTCTCAGATTTCAGATACTGTGCGTCTCAAGGGAGAATTCTCGTATGTAAGGTCTATTTTTTTGAGGTGTGGGGTTTAGGGACGGGCAGCATTCGTCACCGAGCACTGGAGGGGGAGAATGGAAGGCTTTTTTGAGGCTTGAACAGATGAGGGTCTTCTGAAATGTGGGTTTAGGTTCGTGTGCATTTCTCGCTGGTGTGTTCTTAAACGTCGTAGAGTGAGAGATAGCGCAGTGTGTATTTGGGCTTAATTGTAGCTGCACGTGTTTTTTTTTTTTTTTTTATGCGTTCTCTCTTTTTTTATTTTAGTTCTCAGACTGTTGACGGGTTTTCCCATATTCCGACTGTTGTGTTGTTTTATTTTAATTTTATTTTTTTTATTACTCTGTGTTTTGGTGCCACTGAGGATTAGATAGATGAGTGAATGTGTCTGCTGCTCATGTCATAATATTCGTACAGCAAAAAAAAAGAAAAACAGAGATACGTAGAAAACACTGTTGAGATTGACAGATCAGCCCATGTTCTCAGTCTTATGTTGGTATTACTATTATTATCTTTTATGTGTGTGCTGTGTGACTTGGTGGCATTGAAAATTACGTGCTCGAGTAAATGTGTTTTCTACCGTGTCATTATATACATACATCACAACAAAGATACATGCACGAAACTTACTGCTCCTCCATCTTAGTTTTATGTTACTATTTCTAGTTTTTACGTTTATTGTGTGTTTTGGTGGCATTGAGAATCAGATAGATGAGTAATTGTGTTTGCCACCTCGTCATAATATTCGTACATCAAAACAGAGATAAATAAACACATGGCTGAGACTAACAGATCTTGCCACTGTGTGGTTGTTAGCTAGTTGCGTGAACGAGTGAATGAGCGAGACTTGTGTGAGGCATGAATACGTGTATGAGTGAACGAGCTAGGCTTCAGTCATAAGTGTTAAGTGGAAGTGCGCGGCCTGGCGCCGAGAGATCACCTACCTCCAGCCTTCTGTTCACACCTTCTGTGAATAAACACCTGCACTGTTACCTGCGTTTCCTGTGCCCCTGCTGGTCAAGAGTCGAACATGGCGCAGTGAGTAGGATCAGGACAAGGCTGCAGTGGGTACGGCGCAGAATGGAGAAGCAGTTGGAGGCGCTGGCTGCCCTGCTAGCGCGACAGTCGGAGCAGAGTCAGGCTCTGCTAGCGCGACAGTCGGAGCAGAGTCAGGCTCGCGAGGAGCGTTTAACCCAGCTGCTGGAGAGAGTGGGGACACAAGCTCCCAGTCGCACCACGGCGAGCAATGAAGGCGAAACCACAGCCCGCAGCACGTCTACCCAGGGCGCGAGGTTCCCGACGTCCGCCACCATCATTCCTCACTTAACGGCGTCAGCATCTTTACGTGAGTTCGACACGTGGCGCCATAAGTTTGAAGGATACGTAACCCTCGCCAGGATAGACTGTCTCTCCCTGGCTGAGCAGAGGGCGGCACTCGCTGCTGTCCTAGACGACGAGTGGACCCGTACACTTCGCTACGGGATAAGCTTACCGAGAGACGCGGAGTTAAGAACCATCCTCGATGCAATGTGTGAGTACCTGCGAAGCCAGCGCAACATCATCATGGATAGAAGAGACTTCTACTCCCGCGTGCAAGAAACGCAAGAAGGTTTTGACGACTTTTTATGTGCTGTTAAGGAAATCGCCAATTTCTGTGACTTTTGCGACCAGTGCATAAACCATCAGCTGCGTGACAGAATTGTCGTTGGGACACGAGACGAAGTGGCTCTGAAACGCATGCTGGAAAACAAGAAACTCACCCTTGAAAACGCCATAGATATTTGCAGAGCATCAGAGAGCGCTAACCAGTGTAGTGCAGTACTAAGGGGCGGCTCTCACTCTTCGAGCCATGGTGTGAACGCTGTCTCGAACTACAGGAAGGGCAGTTTCGGGGGCTCAAGCCCCACGGGCTGTTATCGTTGTGGCAAAGATTGTCGCAGTGACAAAAGGGGATGCCAGGCAATAGATAAAGTGTGTCGTAACTGCGGGAAAAGAGGGCATTTTGCGAGTGTATGTCAGCAGACAGTGAGGAAACGACGAGGAGCTTCGAGGAGTTCCTCAACTGTCTCTCCTCATCGCGGTGCAGGCCCGAGGCGGGGAGCCAGTGCCAGTGTATACCAGCTCTTATCAGGCGTATACACAAAGACGGTGACGGCACGACCTGCGCCCCAGGTGCTCATTACCGCCACACATCCCGCTGGAAGAGACAAGATTACGTGGACTCCTGACTCTGGGGCCGAAACGACCGTTATTGGCCTCGACACGGCAACACTCCTTGGAATCCCGCCCTCCAGCTTGGCGCCCGCTGATGGTGATGGACTTTATGCTGCCGGTAATCACCCCCTCACCTGTGTAGGAACTTTCTCGTCGCACTTGCAACTGGGCGACAGGGAAGCTGAGACTGTTGTGAGCGTGGTGAAGGAGGTGAAGGGGGCGCTGCTTAGCTGGTACGATTCCATCGCTCTCGGAATCCTCCCCGAAGATTTTCCGGCTCAAATCCGACCGCTACGCAGGGAAGAACAGCACACCGGCAACAGCTCCATCAAGTACCCGACCGCCTCGCAGCCACCTCTATCTACGCCCACAGAAGTGATCAGCTGGCCTCATTCCTACGACCCAACGCCACAGCAGCGTGCGGGGCACGCTGCTGCTGTGATCAAGGCCTTTCCCAGCGTCTTCGAAGCAAAGGAAGGTTTACGTGCAATGGCTGGTGGATCCATGGCCATCGAGTTGACAGACGACGCTCGACCCTTCGCCGTAACAGCATCTCGTACAATCCCTTACAATTGGCGTGAAGAAATTAAGAGCCAGTTGGAAGAGCTGCTTAACAAGGGAATCATCGAGAGTGTGGACTACCCTACGGCATGGTGCCACCCCATCGTGCTCAGTATTCTTTCACAGCAAGCTGGCAAAAGGGATCGACACACTGTGTGCCCGACGCCCTCTCACGTGCTCCAGTACAGGACCCAGTGGAGGAAGAGGATGCTGCTACTTCTGGTGACCTCGACCCTCTCCACTCAGCGGTCATCTCAGCGTTATCTGCCACCAATGAGGACGGCGTCCGCTTAGCACCACTCCAGGATCAGACTGTGGAAATGGTACGTGCCGCAGCAGCAAGAGACGGGGAGTACTGCTTGCTCAAGAACGTCATCATCGAGGGCTTCCCTGATCATTGCCACGACCTCGATCACCGCTTGCGTACGTACTGGCCGGTGCGCAGTCTGCTGGCCGTAGACGACGACCTGGTGGTTTACGGGCCGAGGCTTCTTATTCCTCACAGCCTCCGCCGAGAAACACTAGAGCGACTCCATGACAGTCATCAGGGGATGGAGCGCACCAAGCGACGGGCCCGACAAACGGTGTACTGGCCTGGTATGGACAGAGACGTTGAGAACGTCGTTTCTGGATGCTCACTATGCCGTCCACTCCTACCAAGCCAAGCCAACGAACCTCTCTGGCAGGACACGGACACACCCAGCAGGGTGTTTGAGTCAGTTTCTGCAGACTACTTCCACGCAGCAGGCCGTACATACCTCGTGTATGTAGATCGCTTGTCTGGGTGGCCTCACGTGTCTGCATGCTCACGTCCAGCATCGGCTGATCAGCTCGTTCGTGTCCTTCGGGGTGTGTTCGCCGACACGGGCGTGCCTGTTCTCCTGAGGACTGACGGTGGACCGCAGTTCACTTCTTCATCGGTACGGCGCTTCCTGGCTCGATGGGGGGTGGAGCATCGTGTATCTTCACCTCATTATCCACGCTCCAATGGTCACGCCGAGGCAGCGGTCAAGTCCGTGAAGAAGCTGATCCTCACGACCACACAGCAGGGACACCTGGACGAGGATGCGTTCGCTCGCGGGTTGCTGGAACTGCGCAACACTCCGAGGGCGGAAGGGCGATCACCAGCACAAGTCCTCTTCGGTCATCCTATGAGGTCCTGTGTCCCGGCTCATCATCGCTCATACGCTCAGCAGTGGCAGCGCGCTGCTGATGAGTGCGACGCCAAGGCAGAGCGACTGAGGAAGAAAGCGAAACTTCGCCACGACGCGTCCGCCCGTACTCTTCCTCTCCTGCACCTCGGTGGCCACGTCGACGTTCAAGATCACACGACAGGCCTCTGGGATCGCCTGGGTGTCATCGTGGCTGTTGGGCGAAGGAGAGACTACCTCATCAAGATGGGCAGCGGTCGCGTGATGTGGCGTAATAGAAGACACCTACGCCCACACAGACCTCTTGCTCCCCTTCCTGTCGAGCAGCACACCGCTCATGGCGGTGCAGCGCTTCAGCATCAGGGTCACGAGGAACACCACCATCCCGGCAGCCCGGAGCATCAGGGTAACGGGGTACACCGTGGCCGAGAGCAACCAGAGCGTCGAAGCAGCCGACAGCGTAGGGAGCCGAGACGACTGCAGGTGCGGTGGCACCGTAGCACCTACGATTAGTCGTACGTGTTCATTGTACGCTGTGTTTGTTTTGTGTATATGTACCGTGTTTTCTGTACTTCAATCATTGTAACTTTGTTTCATGTGTTACGGTAGCCATAACAAAGATAAGGAATCTTCCTTATGTCTCGGGGGAGGTGTGTGGTTGTTAGCTAGTTGCGTGAACGAGTGAATGAGCGAGACTTGTGTGAGGCATGAATACGTGTATGAGTGAACGAGCTAGGCTTCAGTCATAAGTGTTAAGTGGAAGTGCGCGGCCTGGCGCCGAGAGATCACCTACCTCCAGCCTTCTGTTCACACCTTCTGTGAATAAACACCTGCACTGTTACCTGCGTTTCCTGTGCCCCTGCTGGTCAAGAGTCGAACAGCCACATTCTTGGTTTTTGTTATTACTATTTTTCTGTGTTCTTTGTGTTTTGGTGCCATTGAGAACCAGATCCTTGAGTTTGTCTAGCGTTTTGTAATACTTGTACATCTAAATAGAGATAAATGCTTGCAAGGGACTGACGGATCTTCCCACCTCCTCAATTTTATATTATTTTTTTTGTGTGTTGTGTGTTTTGGTGTCATTGAGAGCCAGATCCTTGAGTTAGCACCTTGTAATACTCACACTTCAATATGAACACCTGGATGAGGCTAACAGATCTTCCTGAATTCTGAGTTTTACATTATTTTTGTGTGTGTTGTGTGTTTTGGTGTCAATGAGAATCAGGTCCTTGATTTACCACCTTAGACATTAATATAAACACTGAGACTGATGGTTCTTCCTGAGTTCTTTGTTTAATATTGACTTTTTTTCGTGTATTTTCGTTTTTTTCGTGTCACTGGGAATAAAAAATGTGGGTTAGTTTGTCTAATGCCTTGCTGTAATATTCAATCATCAAATTAATGATAAAAGTTTCTCCATGATACTGTCAGATCGTTGCATATTCTCAGTTTTATTTTATTTTTTTCTCTTCCTCTGTTTTAGTGTCATTCAGAGTCAGGTTTTGGAGTTAACTTCTCTGGTTGGGAAGCGAAAATAATGCAAGAGACAAGAATTCATTTGGGGTCATTGCTTCTTGCTAGTCGTTCCCACCTTTCCCTGCCTCGGAACAGGACACGCGAGGCAGGAGGTGGAAAAGGTTAGCAAGAAACAGTGGAGACGGATAATAATAATAATAATAATAATAATAATAATGATAATAATAATAATAATAATAATAATAAGAAGAAGAAGAAGAAGAAGAAGAAGAAGAAGACTAAGAAGTAGTAGTAGTAGAAGTAGACGAAGAAGAAGTAGTAGTAGAAGAAGAAGAAGAAGAAGAAGAAGAAGAAGAAGAAGAAGAAGAAGAAGAAGAAGAAGAAGAAGAGGAGGAGGAGGAGGAGGAATTCGTTTGATATTAGTGTCAAGTCAACAGGAAGATTTACAATAAGATTACCTATATTCATGGACAGGGATCATGGTGGATTATACGTACAAGTTTTGGGCAAGGATTGCAAAGTGAAGGCCTGATGGCTTATTGCAGCTTCCCTCATCTTCTTATACAATTATTGTTAATTTGTAATAAAAGAGTTCAGTTTTTTTATTGAAGATTGCTAATTATAAGAACGTCTAATGATGTAATCTTGAAAACGTCACTTCCAAACACCATTTATAGAAAACATTTAATAACCGACGGAACTAACTGCAATAATATACTGCATGATATTAATTTGTAAAGCGAGAATTCCGTTTGCTGTAGAAAATCGTGTAATGGTACAGTCTTAAATTAAAACCTTGTCACTTTTTCAAACTCGATCTAGAGAAAACAACAAATAATCGACTAAAATAATGATAACAATTACAAGAGCGTGTAATGATATAATCTTGAACTTTGTCACTTTCCAAACACAATCAACGTATACAAAACAATAAATAACCTACTAAAATAATGATAATAATTGCACACAAGGACAGCAGCAACTAATAATTACAGTGACTAAGGAAATTACACGTTGCTTGCTTTCTCCCACCACCTGGCGTGTCCTCAGTGTGGGAACCTGTGGCGAGGCAGGATCCCCATCACTCCTGCATCCTTAGACTCTCGCCCCTTGCGCCTATTCATCTTTTACCTCCGCCTTGTTATCACCTCGATCTTCCTTCTTTTTTACATGTGTCTCGTATGCTAATAGAGACTCACCTGTTCATACACACACACACACACACACACACACACACACACACACACACACACACACACACACACACACACACACACACACACACCTGTCACCTAGCCCAGAGAGACAATTAACAAGTCTAATCTATATTTACCTGTGTGTGAAAGAAGGATTAGTGTACCTGTACCTGGGATGATGCGTGTGTGCACCTCACCTGGTATTAGAGAGGGGGAGAGGGAGGGAGAGAGAGAGAGAGAGAGAGAGAGAGAGAGAGAGAGAGAGAGAGAGAGAGAGAGAGAGAGAGAGAGAGAGAGAGAGAGAGTATTCTATGTTCACACCTGTCTGTTTCTTAATTAGAATTCATTACCCAAGTCCTTTTACACCTTGTCTTTTACCTCCTCCTCCTCCTCCTCCTCCAGTAGCTACCCTGATCTATAGCTGGTCCTGGCGAAGCTATGAGGGAGAGAAGGGGAAGGGAACGGAAGGGAAGGGGAAGGATTGGAGAAGAGCAGGTATTGGAAGGGTATGGCAGGGTGATAAGTACTGCCAGCATTCCCCAGCTGCCTCCGCCCCCTGCAGCGTCCCCCTGTGGCGCCTGCGACGTTCTCATTAAGACACACACACACACACACACACACACACACACACACACACACACACACACACACACACACACACACACACATTATTATTATTATTATTGATGGAAAAAAATAGACATGAATCAGCTGAAAGGAAAGAGATTATGTTTTTTTTTTAATGAGAGAGAGAGAGAGAGAGAGAGAGAGAGAGAGAGAGAGAGAGAGAGAGAGAGAGAGAGAGAGAATAGAAAATAACTTTAACAAAGGAATGGATATCAGTTTGGATGGAATGGTACGAGAGAGAGAGAGAGAGAGAGAGAGAGAGAGAGAGGGGAAAAAGGGGGTGATTCCATCAAGATGAACGATAGATACTCAACCTTCTCCCCCATTCCCCAAATAGTCCCCGGGGCGTCGCCTTCAGCGCGGCACGTCTTCCCCAGGGGAGTGGCGGCTGTCTGTCTGTCTGTGTCTGTCTGTCTGTCTGTCTGTCTGTCTCTGTCTGTACGCGTTTCCTTTGCATCTTTATCTAATATTTGTGGAAATAATATATCTTGTGTGTGTGTGTGTGTGTGTGTGTGTGTGTGTGTGTGTGTGTGTGTGTGTGTGTGTGTGTGTCCTTAGTCCTTTAATCCTCTTTGTGGATCAGGAACCAAACTTTGCGCTTTTAGGTCCTACGAAGGATGCCACTAGACACGGACCCAAATCATATCCTTCAGTGGACACGTATCCTGCGGGAGGAGGAGGAGGAGGAGGAGGAGGATATATTAAAGCACCAAGATCCTTTCCTTCCTCTTCCTTCCTGCTCCTCCACTTTACTCTCTCTCTCTCTCTCTCTCTCTCTCTCTCTGTATTGCGTCCATCTTTCGGTCCTTTATTTCGAGGCTTCATTGCGTCGCGTCCGGATGAAACTGCTTCATTTGTGGATCCCAACGGCACACTGCTTCGAAAATGGTTCAAAGGGTCGTTTTCTTGTTGTGTGTGTGTGTGTGTGCGTGTGTGTATGTGTGTGTGGCAGGGTGAAATGGAAATGATACAGAAGGTGTTCTTTAGTGGAAAAAAATCGTTAGTAGTAGTAGTGATGGTGGTGGTGGTGGTGGTGGTCTTAGCAATAGTGTCACTGTAATAAATAATAACGATGATAATTATTTATTTATTTTATCTATTTATACAGATAGACGAATTTTAAAGGAAGGAAATTTCTATTCTTCAAAACTAAACAGTGATAACAGAGCTCATTTTGTCCCTTATCTCTTCCTCCTCCTCCTCCTCCTCCTCCTCCTCCTCCTCCTCCTCACATCACAGTGTCTAAGGTCCAGCCCATTCACAGCTCCATCTCATCCCGCCTGCTGTGCTATTGTTCTGCCGCTAATAATTGAACTTCCTCTCCCTCTCTCTCCCTCTTACCTGTCCCTTCACATAACACCTGTTGCTTCCATTCCATCTCCTCCTCCTCCTCCTCCTATTCCTTCTCGTCCCTTTAGCTTCGTATTACCTTTTCTTTATGCTTCTTTCATGTTACTTCGCCCTCCTCAGCACCTTCGTATTTTCTCGTATTTTATGGTTTTAATACATCGCTGCCGGGTAAGGTATGCGAGGGAAGGGACGGCGGGGTGGAGGGAGGGGGCAGGTGATGTTTTTTTTTGTGTGTGTGTTTTTGCGTGTGTTATTTGCTTGTGGTGCTGATTAACTGATTATCGCAAAATAGCAGGTGTTCTTGTGTCGTGGATGGGAAGGTTTATGAAGAGAAGGGAGAAGAAGGTAAGGAAGGGAAGATGAGAAAGAAGCGTGGATGGAATGAAGGACCGGAGGAGAGGAAGGAAGGACGACAGGAAAGCAAGGAAAGAAGGACATGGAAGGAAGGGACAGAGGGAAGGAAGGAAGAAAAGGATGTGAATGGAGGGAACGAAAGAAAGAAAGGATAAGGAAGGAAGGAAAGAAGGGATGAAAGGAAGGAAGGAAGGAAGGAAGGAAGGATAAGGAAGGAGGGAAGGGAAAGGAAGAAAGTTACGAATGGAAGAGAAGGAAAGGAAGGATGTTAATGGAAGGGACGAAGGGAACGAGAGGGCTGGAAGAGCATGGATGGAAGGGTGGGGAGGTAAAGGAAGGGAGAGGAGAGGAGGGGGGAGTAACATGATACACATTCTCCCCCATCTCTTCCAAATCGTGTTCCTTTATCATCATTTATCCATTTCTCTCTTCTTCCTTTTATCTCTCCTCTTCTCTCTGTCTCCTCCTCCCCTTTCTTCCTCATCTTCCTCATTCCTTCCTTAATTTCTTCTCTTTTTTCTCCTTTCTGCTATCCCACACTCTAGTTATTCCTTCCTCCTTCTCTCCCTTCATTCGTTCCTCTCTCCTTCCTTTCATTCTTTCCTATCTCTCTTCCCTGCCTCCGTTCTATCCTTCGTTTCTGTCTTTTCTCATTCATCTCAGTTTTTTTAACTTGTTTCACTTCTTCCTTCTTTTCATCGCACCTTTCTTTCTTCCTCCTCGCCTTTCTTTTTCTTTCTTCTTTCTTTCTTTCCCTCTTTTCTGACTTTTCTTTTTTCTTTTAGTTTATTTTCTTGTCTTTTCTTTCTTTTGTTCTTCCCTTCCTCCCATCCCTCCCTCCCTCTCTCCCTCCAGGCTACTTTTTCCTTCCTTTATTCTTACCTACCTCACGCTCCATTCCTCTCCTTCCCCCTCCCCTCCTTCCCTCCCCCTAACCCCGCTGCGAACACCTGTCGTGCTTATTTGCCATCGCTGGGACACCTGTAGCCTTGACAGGGTTGTGGCGATGGTCGAACCTCACATAATGACCGTGGGAGCAAGTTTGTGGGAGTGTGACCTTTCCAGACCTTTTTTCAGACCTTTTCAGAACTTTCCGTACATTTCTAGACATTTTTTTAACATTTTCAGATTTTTAAGCCTTTTTTTTTTTAGATTTGCAGATATTTCTCAGCGTTTTCAGATTTTCTTTCACTTTTCAGACTTGTTAAATCTTTTCTTTATCTTTTTTTTTCTTATCCTTTCATCTCCTGTCTGTCATTCGTTTGTTTCTTCGTGTGTGTGTGTGTGTGTGTGTGTGTGTGTCTGTCCGTCCTATTTTGTCTGTCTGTTTTTTTTATTTATAGAGTGTGATTTTACGCAACTCCTATCCTTCTGTCTATTTTTTCCATGTCTGTGTTACTTTTTCCTGTTATTTTTTAGGTCACGGTAGCAGTTTCCAGTGTGTGTGTGTGTGTGTGTGTGTGTGTGTGTGTGTGTGTGTGTGTGTGTGTGTGTGTGTTTATACAAATACACGCACATTTTCTCGGGTAATGGCAGATCATCACTCAAATTTCAATACTCATGCACGGTACAAAATACGAACCAGGAACGGAAATACGAATCAATTCATCACCAGAAAATAGACAGAACATTTGTAGCCGCGTTGTTCACTGTTCCGTCTGCTATTGGTGGAAAACAGCTGTATTTGCAGAACATACAAACAAACAACAGCAGCAGCAACAACAACAACAACAACACTAACAACAAAAACAACAGCAACACTATTATTGATGTTACATAAATCACAGATAATGAAAATCAACCTATTCAGCCCCATTTTTCGTTTTGTGTGTATGCATGAGAGAGAGAGAGAGAGAGAGAGAGAGAGAGAGAGAGAGAGAGAGAGAGAGAGAGAGAGAGAGAGAGAATGCTGTTGGCATTAAAAGGTTAACAGTGTTGATGAGACAAAAGTAAAACAAGAAAAAATAAAAATAGAAGACAGAAACAAAGGAAGAAAATTCTTACATTGGAAGGAAACGTAAAAAAAAGTTAATTAATGAATAAAGAAGTAAGAGAATTAATGAATAAAGAAATAAGAGAATTAATGAATAAAGAAATAAGAGAATTAATGAATAAAGAAATAAGAGCGAGGAACGAAAAACGATGAAATGAGTGGAAACAAGATGTTAGCAGAGAGAGAGAGAGAGAGAGAGAGAGAGAGAGAGAGAGAGAGAGAGAGAGAGAGAGAGAGAGAGAGAGAGAGGTGAGTGGGCAGAAGGAAGCACTGTCGATCTGCAAAACAAGACTTCAACCTCAAATTCAATGAAGTGCATCGCCTGACCTGACCTGTGCATGACTTGAAGCTCCCTGGCCAAGCGCAAGTCACCTTAGTCATGCACGAAGCCCCGCCTGTGTCACACCTGCATTCCTTCCTCGCCTCACCGTTACCTGGGAAAGAGAAGCAGAACACTGAGAAATTGTGAAGTCTCGTAGCCGTTCCTGATATTAATTTCGTGTGTTCGTGTGTGTGTGTGTGTGTGTGTGTGTGTGTGTGTGTGTGTGTGTGTGTGTGTGTGTGTGTGTTTATCTTTTTTCTTTTTTTTTTGGTAGTGTATCACTTGAACATTAAGAGGAAATTGTGAAGACCTTGACTTGCTTTCAGTATTATTATTATTATTCTTAGTGTTAGTGTTTTTTTCTGAGTGAAATGTTGGAGGAAATTGTGAAATATCCTTCTATTTCCGAGTTAAATCTTACCTCTTCATCTTTAGTAGTAAAATATAAAAAATTTTTGAAACCACTGACTTACTTCTAGCATCATTATTACTTTTATCGTG
>NC_087181.1:14386499-14391499 GCF_035594125.1 Scylla paramamosain
CTCTCTTAAACTGTTATCTACCATGCCTGCATTTCCTCCATGCCCGCTTCCCTTTCTTGAATTATTCTTATTCCAACCAGTCCATATTTCATTCCTTCCTCTCTGAACAGAATGTAGCCTTTGATGTAACGCAGCTTCTTAATGTTTATACTTTCCTTCCCGCTTTGAGATTGAATTCCTTGTACCTTTAATATTAAAAACCAACCTTATCTTAAGAGTATCAAGAATTTATACCTTCTTTTCCTTGAGATTGGAACTCATATTTAAGTGACATGGCTTTGGGATTTACATTAACTTTATTACAATCCAGGTGAAACGATTGATTTTACCTGTGGATGGATTGGTTTGTCTGCCTCACCTGTCTTTTCCACTTACCTGTCATCCCGCACCACTTCGTCTACCCGTCGTCATGAAGTATTCCTGTTAGGTTAAGTTAGTTTAGGTTAAATAAGGTTAGCTTTTCTTTTTTCACCCGTCTCTCACCTGTCTGTCATCCCCCTCCACTTCATTTACCTGTCCTGATAGAGTATTCATGTCACACCACCTGTCGTCTTGTATTCTGCTCACCTGGCCTTGATAAATAATTGGATGCTATCAGTTTGCCTGTGACATTTCAAGATAGACTGAGTTTTCTCATATATTTTATTTTATTTTATTATTATTATTTTTTTTTAAGAGCGGGGAGAGTGATTCAAAAGTGTGATTCTAGGTGTGGGGTGTGATTCTCTCTCTCTCTCTCTCTCTCTCTCTCTCTCTCTCTCTCTCTCTCTCTCTCTCTCTCTCTCTCTCTCTCTCTCTCTCTCTCTCTCATTATCCCTGCCTCCTTTCTTTTTCTTTCGTTCTTTTTGTATCTTTTCTTGTTCATTACCTAGACCTTTTGTCCTGCCTTTGTTCCCATCCACCTACCTACACACACACACACACACACACACACACACACACACACACACACACACACACACCCTATTACACATAACACCATTACAAAAGTGAATATTTTACAAAGGACTCCCACTAACGTCTGGGTACGTGGACTTGAAAACGTCCCGTACTTTCTTATGAAGTAACCATTACACGAGGCGAGACTGCAAGCGTACAACCAACACTCCTTTATCCCACTCGACTGCAGAAGAGGCGTCAACTTTCCCTCCCCTTTAGCAGAATCCAAGAAATACACACACACACACACACACATACACACACACATCCACACACCCTCTCTCTTGTCATATAGTTCGTAATTCTTAGGGTTCTGAATACCTCGCTTTAGTCGTTAGCGAAAAGCAGTCAGGATGTAATAGTTAGTAAGGCATTTCTGGGAAGCCGTTAGCGCGGGTGTGAAGTCCGCAGCTGGAGGTAGTGTTGGTGCAGTGAAGGGGTTGAGAGAGCCAGTTTAGTCCATGGGGGAAGAAAGGGAACATGTGTAGCTCTTGAGATTGAACTGTGTGTGTGTGTGTGTGTGTGTGTGTGTGTGTGTGTGAGGAAGAGTAAGGCGAAGCTAAGGGAAGGATGTGAGGGTTTGAGCAAGACGGAGGATGTGAGAGTGAGAGTGAGAGTGAGGGAGAGTGAGGGAGGGAGCCGTGAATGTGCCGCGTCTCAGGGTACAAGATGTGCAGTATGTGGAGTATGTGGGAAGGTGAAGCACGTACGTACATACATACATACACGGTTTTGGAGAGCTTAGCAAATGTGTGTGTGACCCAGTGCTGGTGCTCTGAGAGAGAGAGAGAGAGAGAGAGAGAGAGAGAGAGAGAGAGAGAGAGAGAGAGAGAGAGAGAGAGAGAGAGAGAGAGAGAGAGAGAGAGAGAGAGAGTAAAGGAAAATAGAATAGAAAAGAGGAAAGGAAGTGTAGAGAAGACAAGACAAGATAAGAAAAGACAAGGAAATAGAAAAAAAAAGAATTTAGAAATTTACGTAAAAAAAAAGTAAGACGAAGAGAAAAGCAGAGAGAGAGAGAGAGAGAGAGAGAGAGAGAGAGAGAGAGAGAGAGAGAGAGAGAGAGCGCACGTGGACGAGGCGGGAGTGTGTGGAAACTCTACATTCCATCTCATTATCTCTGGCGCCCATTTTTCCCCTGAGCGTCGCGCCTCACAAGGGAATTGGAAGAAGGGAGGTGTAAAAGTTCCAATTTTGCCGCGCCAAGTAAGAGGTGAAATTTTACCGTTATTACTCACTTCATTGGGATATTAATTATTTAAAAACGGTAAGAATCGGCGGTGAGTTTAATTCATATCTGCAATTTCCCTGAATATTTTCTCTCTCTCTCTCTCTCTCTCTCTCTCTCTCTCTCTCTCTCTCTCTCTCTCTCTCTCTCTCTCTCTCTCTCTCTCTGTTGTTCACCTCCCTCATCCTCATCCTGTCTTTCATTACTCCTTCCTTTACTGTGCCCTTGTTTCTCCTCCTCCTCCTCCTCCTCCTCCTCCTCCTCCTCCTCCTCCTCCTCCTCCTCGTCCTTCCCTGAGTGTGTCCTCATCATCGCTCTCCCATTTCTCATGCAAATCACAGTCCCCCTCCACTCACCTCCAGGCAGCAGCTTCTCCTCATCTCAGGGCCCCCAGATAGCCTCACTCTCGTCCATCTTTCACCATCCTTATCTCTCTCTCTCTCTCTCTCTCTCTCTCTCTCTCTCTCTCTCTCTCTCTCTCTCTCTCTCTCTCTCTCTCTCTTCTTTTGCTCTGTTCGTCTTAGGTTTTTTTAATTCTATTACGTGTTTTTTGTTGATTTTTTTTACTCTTATCTTGTTTTTTATTCTTTCTTTTCTTTTTCCTTCTTTTTTTCTTTTCTTTTCTCCCTTTTGTTATCTTACGTTCCCTTCGCTTTCCCTTTCCTTTGCTTTCCATTTGGTTTCCCTTCGTTTTCCCTTCGCTTTCCTTTCCTTTCTTTTCCTTTCCTTTTCTCTCCTTCCCTTACCTTTTTCCTTCTCGTCTCTTCTCTTCCTTTCTCTTCTCTTGCCTTCCTTCCCTTTCCCTTCTTCCCTCCCTCCCTCCCTCCCTCCCCCTATCGTCATCCATCCATCCTTCACCTCTCCCTCTCTCCCACTCCCCCCTCTCTTCCTCCACCAGCATCAATGACCCGTGACGTGTTACTCATCCCTCTCCCACCCCCTCTCCCACTCCCTCTCCCATTCCCTCTCCCAGCCTGTCACCCCTTCGCCCCCCGCCCCTGCCACGGAAACGTTCACCCCAAAGACAGCTCCCGTCAGGTGTGCGTGGGAGGGAAGTGGGAGAGAAGAGCGAGGCAGTAATGTGGAAAAGCACCGTGGGAGGTTTTGTCTTGGTGTTGGTGGTGGTGGTGGTGGTGGTGGTGGTGGTGGTGGTGGTGGTGGTGGTCTTGTTCTTGATCTTGTTCTTTTTCTTCTTAATTTTTTTAACTTTTTTCTTACTCTTCTTATTATTATTATTATGTTTTCTTTTTTCTTTCTTTTGTTTCTCTTTCTTTTTCTTTCTTTCTTTCTCTCTTTCATTCTTTCTTTTGTATGTTTGTTTCTTCTTCTTCTTCTTCTTCTTCATCTTCATCTTCATCTTCATCTTCATCTTCATCTTCTTCTTCCTACTAACACACATGGCAACTTTGATGTTCACTATTTAAAGCTCCGATTCTACAGTCACTTCAAGGTGATCCTGACGCCACGCCCCTAACCAGCAGTTTACTGATTATTTTCCCTTTTTCCTCAGTTTCTTTCCCTAACTAGTCTTCTTCATGCATAGAAAGTCTTTTACCTCATATATATTTTGCCTTCATAGACTAACCTTATATCCTTCCTTTCTCCCTCCTCCTCCTCCTCCTCCTCCTCCTCCTCTTCTCGCACCTGCACCTCCAGCCATCGCACACACCTGGGTATTTGCATCCCTCACGACGGGTTGGCCATAGTAATGCAATAATATTGGTGGTAGTGGCGAAGGTGGTGATGGTGGTGGTGATGGTGGTAATGCTCGTGGTTGTAGTCGTATTGCGGATTATTGTGTGTGTGTGTGTGTGTGTGTGTGTGTGTGTGTGTGTGTGTGTGTGTGTGTGTGTGTGTGTGTGTGTGTGTGTGTGTGTGTGTGATGGTCAAAAGATTTTTCCTCTTAGCTATTTTTTCCATCAACTTTTTACGATTTTTTTATTATCATATATTTCACATTTCATTTTTTTTTATTTTATTTGCACACAGATCTGTCCCATCAATCCACCTATATTCTCACCTATTAAGAATCTGACAACCTTTCCACATTTTTCCCTCTCTCTAATTTGGCTTAACCTTTTGGCTTTTCTTAAAAAAAAAAAAAAGTTATCCTTGGCCAGCGCCCGTCGAACACAATAAATAAATAAATAGATAGATAAATAAATAAAAATGCACTCATACCTTTGACTTCGAGGGACATTATACTGTATCACCTGCAAAATATTAATCGCTATGTTACATCAGTGTTGCTTTGCTTGTATGTCCAACGTGAACAGGAGAAGCGATAGCAGTATTCATAATGTTACTGACTATAATATTGGCAGCGAAATTTCAAAGGTCGCGATATTAATCCTCATAGTGACATCAATAATACTGATAGTGATGTAAAAGATATCAATTCATAGTGATATTGATTATAATGTCGATAGCAATGTGTACAGGTTGTGTTTACAGGAATACGTAAGTCTGTTTATAATGTTAGTCCTACAGGTACAGGTGAATATTTACTTCTCACCTGTCTGATATTAAGTACAGGTATGCGGTAGAAAGGGTTACTCCTGGCTTCTACCTGGGTCACCTGAAATCACTACCTTATGAGAGAGAGAGAGAGAGAGAGAGAGAGAGAGAGAGAGAGAGAGAGAGAGAGAGAGAGAGAGAGAGAGAGAGAGAGAGATGCGAATGAAAAAATAATTAATGTATGCAAAAAGGGAGAAAGAGAGAAAAAAATGCAATACGTGTCTAACTTTAAGCCAAAGTATTATTTTCATTCCTTTCCTCCTCCTCCTCCTCCTCCTCCTCCTCCTCCTCCTCCTCCTCCTCCTCCTCCTCCTCCTCC
>NC_087181.1:14396499-14401499 GCF_035594125.1 Scylla paramamosain
CTCCCTCCTCCTCCCCCTCCCTTTATTCTCTTCCCGGTCACTCCTCCCTTCTCCCCCTCTCTCCTTCGGACTTGTAAATTCCCTCCCTGCCCCCTTCAGAAGCACTCCACTCTCCCCCTCTTCCCACCCCTACTCCTCCCCCTACCTTTGGCCACATCCTGCCTCGCCTCCCTCCCGTGGTCCTGCTACTTCTGCCTCCTTGCCACACCTGCCCTGAACACGTGTAAGGTCTCGTTGAGTGTACGAGCACACACGCATGCTGAGACACACCTGGGTACATACACACACACACACACACACACACACACACACACACACACACACACACACACACACACACGTTCATACAAGGTTAAAAGAACAAGTGGGTGTATTGTTTTTCTATAAAGGAAGGACGAAAGAGAGAGAGAGAGAGAGAGAGAGAGAGAGAGAGAGAGAGAGAGAGACTTTCGAAACATTCAAGACGTTAATTATGTACACACACACACACACACACACACACACACACACACCTGACCATCGCTACCACCAACACAAAAGAAAAAAAAAAAAATTCCGAGCCGCACCTGACGCTTCCTCAACACTTCGATCAGAGAGAGAGAGAGAGAGAGAGAGAGAGAGAGAGAGAGAGAGAGAGAGAGAGGGAGAGGGGGAGGGAGAGGGAGAGACACTCCTCCCCATGGCCCACCTGCCCCTCCCTCACGGCACAGGTTAATTACAAGGTGTGAGAACAATATTAATTAAACCGTGAGGGTATTAAAGTCACTAGTAATTTGTATGGCACGTTAGGGGTATGGATGGACGAATAGGCGGCTCTGGTATGGGCGGGTATGGTCTAGAAGGAGTGGGGAGTGAAGGGGGGGACACAGGGAGGGACGGACTCTCTGACTAATAGGTTGGGGAATATAATTGTTTGGGCAGAATTAACTTAAATTACCGTCTGGATAATCTATGTTGGAATTAACTCTTGGACTGGTTGTGGATTAGTGTTTGGTGGTGGTGGTGGTGGTGGTGGTGGTGGTGGTGGTGGTGGTGGTGGTGATACGGAAACATAACTCTGTATAGGCATTAAACACGTAAATGGTTATTTTTGTTCATTTCCGTAATATTGATGATGATGTTAATGATAAAAAAGAAACAATAACAATATCAAAAACTGCAGCAACAAATAATGATAATAATAATAATAATAATAATAATAATAATAATAATAATAATAATAATAATAATGATAACCTGTATTTTGTATTACCAACTTTTTTTTTTTCACTCGTTCAGTTCATCACAAACAATATCGTAAGGGCCAACCGGTCTACTGAGTATTGTTCATCCTTTGTGTTTTGACTTTTCTTTAATTATTGTTCGTGTTCTTGTTTTTATTATACATCTTATCATAACATACGGTGTGATCAAGTCTAAGAGAAACGCAGGACACGTGATAAATGTTCTAGTTCTTGTTTTGTTGTTCTTTTTTTTTCTCTCTCTCTCTTATTTTTAAGTCATTAAGATCCGTTATTTAAGTCTGAAGGAAGTGTATTAGTTGATAAGAGAATTAATCATAACCTGGCTTTATTACTGCCCAGAAGTGTAGATTGTTTTTTTTTTCTTGCTTTTAACTCTTGCACTGCTTAGGACTTCTTTCTTCATTTGTGCAAAGCTTGACAGTTTTACGGAGATAATATAAAATAACAGACACTAAAAGGTTTAAACTACTTCATCATTACTTTTTCTGTGGTGTCTCTAGGAACTTTCGATATTATACTTAAAATTCATACCACAACATTTAACACAAGGATATAAGAAAGTAAGGGAAGCTGCAAGAAGCCATCAGGCCTTCACGTGGCAGTTCCTGTATAAAACACCCTTGCCTGTATCCACCTATTATCCCCATCCATAAATCTGTCTTATCTTCTAAAGCTCCCCATTGACTCAGCACTAACAACCTGATTACTGAGTCTATTCCATTCATCTACCAGTCAAGCTGAGAACCAGTTTCCTCCTATCTCTTTTTTAGATCTAATTCTATCAAGCTTGAACCCGTTATTTCTCCCCTGATTACTGACCCTGAGGATTTTCTTTATGTCGCTCTTGTTATATCCCTTGTGCCAATTAAATACCTCCGTCAGATCCCCTTTAAATCTTACACCACAGCATTTTAACTCTTCCGTTGCTATGATCGTCTTTTGCTAACATCTAAAGCATCGATAAAAATAAAGTTAATTGTATGCATGGACAAAGAAACGAGTGAACAGCAGGTTAATTTCGTCTTCTCGAGGCTACATAGTTAACTTTTTCACCACTAGAGGTACATGTAATTTTTATTTTAGCAACCCTAAGCAATTTTACTCATCAAAAATTATTGGCGCTATGTATGGGTTTCCTCCAGTTGTTTTTGTCCCTTGCATCTTCCTCTTTGCCTCCCATCCTTTGTAGTTTTTGTCTTCCCGTCGATCTTCTTCCTTCTGTTGATTTTCTCTAGACTCCTTGAATCGGTTCCTGGTCTTCTCTTCCTACTAAGTGACCAAAGTATCCCATTTTTTATCTTCCTGTCACCATCTTAATGTATTCCACTCCTGCTCTCCTCATTTCTCTGTTTCGTAGATCTGTACCAGTTGTAAATGTGTATGCGAGGATTGTGTACCTGTGGAAGGGTTAATGAACGTGGGAAGTGGTGGCGGGAAACCTGCTAATTTCTCCTTGACCCGCGAGCCGATGAGATGTGCGTGAGGAGCTTTTGTTTCTGCTTTTTATCGTTATTTTTTTCATAATCCCCGCAATCCTCTCCACGCAGGTGCACGTATAGAAAAGAGTACATTTTTTCCCCGTTTCCAGACTCAGATGTATTGAAAAAAGAGTACGTGAGTTTTTTTTTTTTTTTAGTTGCTTTTTTGTTTGTAAATGTGATAATCCTGTAATCCCATAAGTCTATGAACTGTGTGCTTTTTATTTTTTATTTACTTTTTTATAATGTCTAAAACTAAAGCTATGCACCTGTGGTAAATATACTGAAGGAAATAATCCCCCTTTACTTTTCTCCTTTTTTTTTTTTTTCCCTTTACTCTTAACGTTCTCAGAATCAAAATAACCCTAATTAGTATATATTTTCCACTTTTTTTCCCCCCTCGGTCCACATTAGCGATCTGTACATCTTTCCCCTTTCTCTTTCCCCTTTGTAATGCGCGGCAGGGTGAAGGAAGCCAAGGTAATGGGAAGCAGAGGGAGTATAGTAAACAGGGTGAGGGCAGGTAGGGTGCAGATTTGTGTTAACAGAAGGGTGTAAACAATAAAGTGAAAAGACGTAAGGTGTTAATACAGTGGATGAAAGGAAGAGGGAGGGTTGTAGACAGGGCAGTGTTGACAGGTTAGGTACAGACAAGTGTATAGAAGTTGTAGACAGTTACAGCGTAGACAGAAGGATGTAGACAGGATGACTGAGTGTATACAGAAAATATGTTGGTTAGTAGGATGTAAACAGTTTATAGAGAGACAGAATTCAGACGGGGATGTAAGAAAGGACAGGAGAATGAAAGTAGGAGGATGTAGACAAGAGGAGGATATGAACAGTAAGATATAATGAAAGGAGGATTTAGACAGAACAATGGTGTAGACAGATGGATATAGACAGGAGGAGAATGTAAGAAAAATATAAACTGGAAGATTTAGACAGACAGAAAGATAAAGACGAAAGGGTGTAGATAGATGATGTAGACAAGAGGATGCAAGGAAAGGGAGATGTAGACAGAAAGGTATAGACAGAACTTTGTAGACAGGAGAAAGTAAGGATGGTGTAGACTAGATACAGACAGGAATACGTAGATGAGAAGATTTAAGAAGGTGTAAAGAGAGGGATGAAAGGAAAGGGTGATGAAAGTAGGGCACAGACAGAATGATATGGACAGAAAGGCTTGGACATGGTGGCGCAGTCCAGTGGGGCAGGTACACCAGTCCCTTCCAGCAGCTCCGCCATTATCCAGTAATCACCCGGCGGAGGCTCCTTTACCTATTGATTTCCTTTACTCACTTGTCAGAGCTCACCTGCGGGATTTTACCTGTCGGCGGTTCACAAGGTGTCGGGGTTACCTGTAGTGGTTGACCTGCTTGTGTTTCCTGTCTGTGGTTCGCCTGACGAGAGGCTCAATTGTTCGTGCATACATTGGAGTCTCACCTGTTGGGACTAAATATCTGTCGGGATTTATCTTCTGTGGAGGCTCACTTGATGAAAACCTAACCTAACCTAACCTAACCTAACGTAACTTAAACCTAACCTGACCTAATTTAACCTAACCTAACCTAACCTAACCTATTCTAACGTAACGTAATCTAACTTTACCTAACCCCACGTAACTTAAGCTAACCGAATGTTGCTTAACTGGGCCTAATCTAACTCAACCAAACCATACCAAGCCTAATATAACCAAACCTCCCTCACCTCACCTCACCTCACCTCACCTCACCTCACCTCACCTCACCTCACCTCACCTCACCTCACCAAACCCGATGAAAGATTCCCATGCCCGGCTCAACTGCTTAAGTCACCTGTCGCCACTCACCTGTTCACCTGTCAGACCACCGGGATTAGCCCCTCACACCTGTTCCGCCCTCCCAGCGTAGCGTGGTGTGGCCCGCTGCTTTTTCACCTGCCGAGGGGCACCACCACCCTGAGGAGAGCACGCCGTGGCCCCGCCCTGACACCTTGGAGCACACGAGATGCCCTTAGTCTTCCATGTAATGCTGGAAAAAAATCTGAATGAAGGTTAAAAAAGATAACATGAACGCAATTCGCAATCTCCTTTATTTTAGTTTAACGTAATTGGAAGAGGATGAAAAAGAGAGCAATATTCTTCAATGGAGATGCCTTCCTCACCTTAGTCTTCCCTGGAATGCTGAAAATACGTGAATAAGAAAACATGAACTCTATACACGCTCTTTGTCTTTGTCCACCATACAGTAACACGGTGAAAATAGAATGAGGATGAATAGAAACCAACATTTCTCACACG
>NC_087181.1:14406499-14408999 GCF_035594125.1 Scylla paramamosain
ATCACTTCACAACCTTCTATCTGATCGCCAGTATGGGTTCCGTCAAGGCCGCTCGACTGGTGATCTTCTGGCTTTCCTTACTGAGTCTTGGTCATCCTCTTTTAGAGACTTTGGTGAAACTTTTGCTGTTGCCTTGGACATATCAAAAGCCTTTGATAGAGTCTGGCACAAAGCTTTGATTTCCAAACTACCCTCCTACGGTTTCTATCCTTCTCTCTGTAACTTCATCTCAAGTTTCCTTTCTGACCGTTCTATTGCTGCTGTGGTAGACGGTCACTGTTCTTCTCCTAAATCTATTAACAGTGGTGTTCCTCAGGGTTCTGTCCTGTCACCCACTCTCTTCTTATTATTCATTAATGATCTTCTAAAACAAACTTCTTGTCCTATCCACTCCTATGCTGATGATACCACCCTGCACTTTTCCACGTCTTTTCATAGACGTCCAACCCTTCAGGAGGTAAACATATCACGCAGGGAAGCCACAGAACGCCTGACTTCTGATCTTTCTAAAATTTCTGATTGGGGCAGAGCAAACTTGGTATTGTTCAATGCCTCAAAAACTCAATTCCTCCATCTATCAACTCGACACAATCTTCCAGACAACTATCCCCTCTTCTTCAATGACACTCAACTATCCCCCTCTTCTACACTGAACATCCTCGGTCTGTCCTTTACTTATAATCTGAACTGGAAACTTCACATCTCATCTCTAGCTAAAACAGCTTCCATGAAGTTAGGTGTTCTGAGACGTCTCCGCCAGTTTTTCTCACCCCCGCAGCTGCTAACTCTGTACAAGGGCCTTATCCGTCCATGTATGGAGTATGCTTCACATGTCTGGGGGGGTTCCACTCATACTGCTGTTCTAGACAGGGTGGAATCAAAAGCTTTTCGTCTCATCAACTCCTCTCCTCTAACTGACTGTCTTCAGCCTCTCTCTCACCGCCGCAATGTTGCATCTCTAGCTGTCTTCTACCGCTATTTTCATGCTAACTGCTCTTCTGATCTTGCTAACTGCATGCCTCCCCTCCTTCCGCGGCCTCGCTGCACAAGACTTTCTTCTTTCTCTCACTCCTATTCTGTCCACCTCTCTAACGCAAGAGTTAACCAGTATTCTCAATCATTCATCCCTTTCTCTGGTAAACTCTGGAACTCCTTGCCTGCTTCTGTATTTCCACCTTCCTATGACTTGAATTCCTTCAAGAGGGAGGTTTCAAGACACTTATCCACCAATTTTTGACCACTGCTTTGACCCTTTTAGGGACTGGCATTTCAGTGGGCATTTTTTTTATTAGATTTTTGTTGCCCTTGGCCAGTATCCTTCCTACATAAAAAAAAAAAAGTACTGATGAGAGAACGAACCTTTAAAGAACATAAGCTGTACTCTCATTAGTAGATAAACAGGGAAAACAGGTATATGCAGCAATAAAGAAGATAAACACTTAATACTGACTTTACTCTCATTACTAGAGGCACAGAGAAGGCAAGTACGAGCATATGGAGTAAGAAAACAAACACTGATTTTATTTTATTCTTATCATCAGAGACACAGAGAAGAAAAGTATGAGTGTATTGAATAAGAAAATAAAGAAACAATAGCACGCCCTTTATTTTTATTATTAGAGGCACAAAGAAGAATAGAGAAGAAAAGTGTGAGAATATGAAGTAAGAAAATAAAGAAGCACTTGATAACACGGCCTTTACTCACTATTAGAGGCAAAGACAAGGCAAATACAGTAAAATCCCTCTCATCCGGCATTCGAGTATCCGGCAGCTTCAAGTATCCGGCACATTTTTCCCCGACCCTTAAAATCAATAAAAAATCAATGTGCACTCATAAAATCGATTAAAATTCCAGCCCGAGGCATACTTTGCCCCCTCGCCACCAGAGCGCACTGCTTCGCACCACCCGCGGCCCACTGCACTGTGTTTACTCAGTGACTCAGTCCCGCATGTGCACTGTTTATCGCCTGACGCCTTCATCATGCCTAAAGTTGTAGAAAAGAGGAAGCGTGTTGTGCTTACACTTAAGCAGAAGGTAGACATTTGTCGACGATTAGAGAGAGGTGAAAGCAGACAGCAACTAATGGCGGAATATGGTGTGGACTCATCAACTATTTATGACATTAAATCCCAAACGAAAAAGTTGCGGGATTACATGAAAGCCACAGACACCCCAAAGGCAGCGGAAAATCGTCACACACTGCAGTATCAGCTGATCTTTGTTATGGTAAGGTGCGTGAGTGTAGGGTGGTGATTGTGGACATAATTTCACTTCTATTCAAGTATCCGGCAACTTCTAGTATCCGGCATGTCGGCGGTCCCGTTGATGCCGGATAAGAGGGATTTTACTGTAATAAGATAGCGAAACACGTACGGCCTTCACTCATTCATACAAGCAAGACAAGTATGAATATAGAGCAAGAAAATAAAGGACTCAATAACACTACAGCCACTCACATTATTACAGGTACAAGGAAGACAAGTATGTATATAGAGCAAG
>NC_087181.1:14421499-14423999 GCF_035594125.1 Scylla paramamosain
GCTCCTTTGCCCTTTGACGTCACTTATGTCACCCACTTTCCCCTCTAAGTGATGATGCAATGTAGTGACGCGATGCCCAGTGACGTGACGCAGGTAACATGACGTAAATGACAAGGTGGCGTAATTAAGTTGACGTGTACAGGTAAAGTATTGCAAGTAATGTTAAATAGGTCATTGGTTATGCTAGGTTAGGTTGTTAATGTGACGGAGGTAATGAGCTGGTGTACATGTGACGGGGATAATGTGTTGCATATTTAATGTGACGCAGGTAAAGATGTGATGCAATTAATGGGACACGAGTAATCATGTGACTTAATAGACTTAACAGGCAATTATATGATCTATTTAACGTAACACAGGTAAGGATGTAACGTAATTAACTTAACGCAGATAATGCTGATATAATTAGCGTTACGGACTTACAAATGTGACGCAATTATGTGATCCAATGAGCGTAACACAGGTAAAGATGTGACGCAGGTAACGAGATCCAGGCAGTTATGCGACTAATTTAATGACGTAACTGCGGTAATGTGACGGAGACAATGACGTATGGCAGCTGACGTAACACAGAGAACTACGTGATGCAGTGACGTGACGGAGGGAGATAGCGATGTTACCGTGACGCTGATGACATAACCAGGCTATTGTGACGCTGACGAGACAATCTAGTCATTGTGATGGTTGATAAGGTGACCTAGTTAGTGTGACGGTGACATGACTTATTGTGTTGTTGACGAGGCGATCTACCTATTGTGACGGTACGAGGCAACCTAGGTTTTGTGACGGTGACATGCCCTAGGTATTGTGACGAGGCGACCTAGTTACCATTAATATTTTGCTCTGGTATCTTGATGTTGATGACCTGACCTAGTTACCTGTGATTACGCGACCCTAGTTAACGATGACGACACGCGCAGGTGGAGGCAGGGAAGGTGAGCCAATCAAGAGTGGAATAACATATGAGTTTGCTTTGCTTCATATCGGCCTGGTCCATCAGTCAATCTCCACCAGCCTGCAGTCCCTCTCTTTTATAGCACAATTAGTCATTACAGTAGGGTGGGCTTTATTCAATAATTATCCTTCGTTTCAATATCCATGAATTGAATTACTCAGAGTGATGTAGTATTGCTCAAAATTCTCTCCCCTCCTCTCTCTCTCTCTCTCTCTCTCTCTCTCCTCTCTCTCTCTCTCTCCTCTCTCTCTCTCTCTCTCTCTCTCTCTCTCTCTCTCTCTCTCCTAACCTCATTCTTTTCACTCATTCAAATGCTTGTGAGTTGTATCTGACAGTATTCAGTTTTTTATATAGGTTCGTGTGTGTGTGTGTGTGTGTGTGTGTGTGTGTGTGTGTGTGTGTGTGTCTGTGTGTGTGTGTGTGTGTGTGTGTGTGTGTGTGTGTGTGTGTGTGTGTGTGTGTGTGTTGAGGTTATTTCTGCTTTATGTTCATAGTGATATTGCTTTCTGTTTTTGAATTGCCCTTTCCGAGACGAGAGAGAGAGAGAGAGAGAGAGAGAGAGAGAGAGAGAGAGAGAGAGAGAGAGGAGAGAGAGAGAGAGAGAGCGGGGTGGGGAGGGGGGACGTAGTACTTCGTTGCTTTCTGGCTTTACAATAATTCTCCTGCAAGTTGTTGGTGGAAATTGAGTTGAGGTTTACTGTGTGTGTGTGTGTGTGTGTGTGTGTGTGTGTGTGTGTGTGTGTGTATGGTGGTTGTAAATCTTGGTAACTTTGTTCTTTCTATATTAGAATTTTGTGTTTTCTTTGTTATTCTTGTCCTCGTCTTTCTCGTCCTCCTCCTCCTCCTCTTCTTTTTATACGTTGTTGTTGTTGTTGTTGTTGTTGTTGTTGTTGTTATTGTTCTTCTTCTTCTTTTTGTTCCTCTTCTTGTTGTTCTTGTTCATGTTCTTGTTCTTCTTTCCTTTCATACCCCTCCTCTTCACCACCACCACCACCACCACCACCACCACCAGTAACTCAAGGGTTCATCAGGTAATGGCCATTCAGATGCGGCCTTTCCATTTCTAGAGGAACATTAAAGCGAATTTGTTTCTGGCCATTTGTTTCGGCGCGAGAATAAGCGTGTCGAGTGGCCGGGGAACCAATGTCGCAACTCGGCCCGTGGAGGTGATAATCGGCTTTAAGAGAATTGAACTCCCTTGCCGCCCAGCTTCTAGGAGGATCTGGGAGAAGGCGAGTGGGTTTCCAAGATCAGGGCTTGAGTTGAGTCGAGTCGAGACGAATCCGGTTCTGATTTCATAAGGTAGTTTTAAATTCTGCTGCTAAGTGTTTTGGTGGCGTTTGTTGTGTAGGGGGTTCGTCTGCAGGGTGATGTAATGTGTGTGTTGCTTAGAAGAGGGTTGGGTTTTAAACATCTTTACTTCCTGACAGTTTTTATTCATTCATTTTATTGTATTTTATTTTTTTATAATTACCTGTTTATTTACCTATTTATTTTACTGTTTTGGTTTGGTACGAGTACATAGTTTTCTAGGTAAGGCAAGAT
>NC_087181.1:14426499-14443999 GCF_035594125.1 Scylla paramamosain
TCTCTCTCTCTCTCTCTCTCTCTCTCTCCAGTACACAATGCTTCCCCTGCCCAACAATCGCAGCCACATCCGAGTCACAATAGGGAGCAGCACAACTTTGCTCTCCCTCCAGGCGCCGCTGCCCCGCGTGTTTATCTTCCCAGGTGTTAATTAAAGTGTCAGTCCGCGTGTCCGTCTGTCTAATGGCCTGTCTCGGCGTGTCGCAGTACGGCATGTCATTAACTATCTCAGGTGGCCGTGAGCGGTGAATGAGTCTCTGTTTTATGGAAATCTTGCTACTGTCCGTCTGTTACCTACCTCGATTTATTAGTTCTTAGTCCAGTTCTCTCCTCCTTACTCTCTCTCTCTGCCTTATCTCTCCCTTTCTCCCTCTCCCTCTCTCGTCTTACCTGTCTCGCCTCTCACCTCTACTATAGCCAGGTAGAACAATGGGAGGTGAAGCTACCTGGCCAGAAACG
The DNA here is from genome assembly GCF_035594125.1 of Scylla paramamosain. Taxonomy (NCBI): domain Eukaryota; kingdom Metazoa; phylum Arthropoda; class Malacostraca; order Decapoda; family Portunidae; genus Scylla; species Scylla paramamosain. The sequence goes on from NC_087181.1 coordinate 14,426,958, forward strand.
CATGTGATCCCGGGACATCCACGCTGGCTTAATGGGAGTTAATTACTTGTTCTCTCAAAGGGTGGCCGGGGAGGTATATAGTGGCCCGCCGCCTCCCCTTGCCTTGCCCCCTCGCGGTGCGCCACGCTGCTGGGTGCATGTGTGTCCCGCTTGTTCTTGTTCTTGTTCTTGTTCTCCTGGTTTTGGTTCTTCTCGTTCTGGTTTTGGTTGTTCTTGTTGTTGTTCTGGTTTTTGTTGTTGTTCCTGTTCTTCTTGTTCTTGTTCTTGTTCTTCTTTTACTTTTTCGTCTTATTCTTGTGTCTGTCGTCGTTCTCTCTCTCTCTTTTTCTTTATCGCCGTCGTCCTCGTCATCTTCTTCTACCTTTCTCGTCGTTCTTGCGCTTCTTGTCGTTCTCGTTCTTATCCTCCTCCTCCTCTATATAGCTGAGAAACTTGGTAACAAAATTAATTAATCACTTGTGAGCAGTTCTGTGTTGCTTAAGAAGTTATTCTCGTGCTGCTTCGGCTCTATGAATTTGATTACGCGCAGGGACCTTCAGGAGACCTTCAGGAGGGCGGCAGGTGGGCGGGTCACGAGTAATTATGGAGGGGAAAGATAATGGCAATTCTAAAAGTTTCCTCTCCACTTTGATGTTTGTGAGTTGTTGATGTAAAGAATTGATAGGAAACTTTGAAGGGTAACTTATTTTGTCTGTAGTTACGGTCATTAGTCTTTCGCGAGTCGGTGTGTTTGAGTGGTTCACAATGAAGTTTGGTGTTTGGGAATTGTTTATGTGGTAAAGAATTGGTATGAAATGTAGAAGTAATATATTTGTTAGCTGCTGTCATCAGTCTTATAAATATGATCGATTTTATGTGTCGCAAAGAATTGATAGAAGACGTAGAAAGAATACATTTGTTATTGTCATTAGTCTATGCCTTTTAGATACGGTTGATTTTATGCCGCAACAAGAGGGTCATAAGGCGCTGCATAACACTATAATAAAACTGATAAATACCATTAAGACTAAGGACTCAGCCTGAAGTAAAAGAAGTACCCAAAAGCATATGTTAGTAGATGGACACAAAAGAATCCACGAAAAAGCGAGGTATTGTATAGGAAGCAAAGGAACCTGGAATACCATTAAAAAACTAAGTCAAAATTACCCAACCAGAAGAAAAAGACAAAAAAAAAATCATATGTTAGCAAACGACCACAAAAGCTCAGTATATCTTGAGAACCCTGGAAAACAGCGAGGTAGTTTAAAGGAAGCAAAGTGATACATAATGACTACAAGAGATCAGTACATTCTGAGGTCCACGAAAAACACGAGGCAGTTTATAAAAAGGCAAGTTAAGATAGAGTGTTCTTGTGCGTTGCTCGACATTTTCTTCACTCCAAAGTACACGGGAGGAGTGAGGAGGCGACGCGAGGTATTTCATTTGGTCACTTAGTCCGGGGTTGTGAGGTCAGAGAGTTGCCTGCCTGCCTGCCTGTCTCCCCCTCGCGTCCTGCCTCCCCTAGCGACGTGCGTGTCACATTAAGGAACATGCAACACGGACACGGGCGAGGCAGGCCGCGCCTTCCCCTCACCTGCCGCTACAGGAGACAGGTGCTGAGAAATTCACTTCAGAAATAATAAAAAGTAATTTGTCATGTGCTGTAGTCTCGTCTCATCCACATGATATTTTTTTTCCCCTCTTACAAATTATGCTGAGGGAAACTTTTTGGCCATGTCGCAATCAATGAAGATTCCAGGCAGAATGGAGGCTGTAATTTGCATATTCCAGCCGTCTTTCATTCCTCATTAGCGAAGCATTACATGAAGAATTTAAGCAGCGGAGTGGGAGAGAGAGAGAGAGAGTGGGAGGGAGTGGGAGATACAGGTACCTTTGCTGAGGCCGGCTTGTGTATGTACTTTAAACCGAGGATATGAATTTTTTTTTTTTTTTTTTTTAATAGTTTGCGTCTCCTTACAGAAAATGAAGCCAATCTAGGCAAGTCGCGGCACGGCGGGTCGGCAGCGGCTCAAGTAAGTACACAGCGGTAACCAGCGGCGATTTAATGAGTGTGTTTATCCTGGGAACGTCCTGCCTGGGAGATTATGTTGTGAAGGCTGAGCTCTTTCTTTCCTTCTTCTTCTTTTTCTTCTTCTTCTTCTTCTTCTTCTTCTTCTTCTTCTTCTTCTTCTTCTTCTTCTTCTTTTCTTTATTTTCTAAACTACACCTCCTCTTTCTTCTTCTTCTTCTTCTTCTTCTTCTTCTTCTTCTTCTTCTTCTTCTTCTTCATCTTCATCTTCATCTTCTTCTCCTTCTCCTCCTTCTTCTTCTTCTCTCTTTGTCTTTCTGAACTACACTTCCTCCTCCTCTTCTTCCTCCTCCTTCTCCTTCTCTTTCTCCTTCTTCTCGTTCTCCTCCTCCTCCTCCTCCGCCTTTTTTGCATTCCACAATATTATTTTCACTGTAGACGCAAAACCTTTATTTTTTTCCCTCTTCCAAGATATGAATCATCCATCCTTTTTCTTTCATCCTTCCTTTTTCTCTCTCTTGTAGACGTGGAACAACTCCCCCATCACCCCCCCCAACACCTTCTCTTCCCTCCCCCACACCTCCACTTCCACCTCTCTTCCAAGATACGAGCAGTCTTTCTTTCTTCCTTGCTTTCTTCCTGAGATATGATAATTAGACATGCAGAAAATACAGGTGAGTTTTCATTTAATTAACACACCACCGCTCCTGTCCTCCTCCGCCACGACCTTCAGTGTTGTCACCAGTGCCTTTGTCTCTTATCCTCTCTCTCTCTGAGGCTAAGTCGCGCCTCTGCTAATCCTTTTCCTCCTCCAAGCTTAAGTCGTACAGATGTAATTGACTGGCGAAGTGTAGCCTTGATTGAATGGATGTGCTCATTGGTGTGTGGGTACAAGTGTGTGTGTGTGTTTGTGTGTGTGTGTGTGTGTGTGTGTGTGTGTGTGTGTGTGTGTGTGTGTGTGTGTGTGTGTGTGTGTGTGTGTGTGTGTGTGTGTGTGTGCAAATGTAAATACAGGTGTGTTTGTTGCATGTTGTTGTTGTTGTTGTTCTTCTTCTTCTTCTTCTTCTTCTTCTTTTCTTCTTCTTCTTCTTCTTCTTCTTCTTCGTCTTCGTCTTCGTCTTCGTCTTCGTCTTCTTCTAAACTACACCTCCTCCTCCTTTTTCTTCTTCTTCTTCTTCTTCTTCTTCTTCTTCTTCTTCTTCTTCTTCGTCTTCGTCTTCGTCTTCGTCTTCTTCTTCTTCTAAACTACACCTCCTCCTCCTTTTTTCTTCTTCTTCTTCTTCTTCTTCTTCTTCTTCTTCTTCCCTTCTCTTCTCTTCTCTTCTCTTCTCTTTTCTTCTTCTTCTTCTTTTATTTTTATTATTTTCGTCTATTTCTTCTTCTTCCTCTTCTATTTTTTATTATTATTTTTCTTCGTCTTCGTCTTCGTCTTCGTCTTCGTCTTCGTCTTCTTCTTCTTCTTTTAAACTACACCTCCTCCTCCTTTTTTTTTTTTTTCTTCTTCTTCCTTGTTTTATCTTAATGTCTTTTCTTGGATGTACTTGTTGGTTACTTCAGTGATCTAAGGCGTCTCCACAAGAAGATCATAAGGCGCTTTTACTGAAGGAGACTCTCGCCCTTATGGTGGTAGTGTTCTTCTGTAATAAGATCCTCTGCCGCCTCCTCCTCTTCCTCCTCTTCCCTCGGCTGGTACATTAGGAACGAGAGGAAAGAGGGCGGGAAAGATAGGTGTTATGTTTGTTTTTGTGCAAGTAGTAGTAGTAGTAGTAGTAGTAGTAGTAGTGTTCGTATTTAATTTCGTATGTCCTCTAAATATTTGTTTGTCAGTCTCTTATTTTTTATGTTGTTTTATGTTTTATTTCTTATTTATTTATTCTTTTTTTCTTGTAGATTTTGGTGTATTTTGGTGTATGAAATTTCCTGGGGATGATAGGTGGAAATAGATAGGTATATCTCATACAGGGACTCCCACGTGTGAATCTGGTGGCTTCTTGTAGCTTCCCTCATTTCTTATGTTCTTATTATTTGTCTTGATCACGCCCAATTTATCTCCACAGTAAGCGTTACTCATACAACTTCACACAGTCCTCTAACAATAATGCACATAATCTCACTGCGTATAGTGCAATGAAAAATGTACATAATCTCTTGGCATATTATTATTCTTTATTTTATTTAATTAATTATTTGTATATTTATTCATATACTTGTGTATTCATTTATTGATTTATTTTATGTAAGCGTGAGCCACAGCTAGAAATTTCAGAAGTGTATCATAAAATCTGGTTTTCTATAACTCAGCAGAAGGTTCTCTCGGTGGCACATTGGGAGACTCGTGTAAATTGATTCCGTGTGTAAGTGTGTGTGTGTGTGTGTGTGTGTGTGTGTGTGTGTGTGTGTGTAAGCTTGACGTAAAGTTTCTACATTCGTTATAATGAATGTTGTCGAAAGACATTGAATTTTAATTTTACTACATGTATGAGTATGTAGGCTTAACGTTTTTAGTGCTTAATTTATCTTTTATTTCTAGCACGGACACAGACACCCACTCCTGTGTAGAGCTTAGAGATTTACTTACAGTCTTATAATTAGCGAGGAGTAGATAGCAGGGAGTAGGTTGTCAGGTCACAGATCCTTTGCCTATGTATTATAAGCGAGATGAACAGGAGCTATGGCGTGAAAGACAGCCTCTAATTGTCTCCTTACCCTACCTGGGATTAAAGGTGAGGCTCAGCAATCGCAAATGTCTCAGCGTCTTACTCCACCACTCTTAACAGGCTTCACTGGAATGTACTGCGGTGTTTTAGTTAGCAGTTTTTAAGCTCTTTTTTCTTTTACTAATCTCCTAAGTACTTCTACAGCCTAGATTACACTAAATTGACATACTATTCTATCGATTTTTCTTCCATCTCTCTCTTTCTTTGTGTTTTTTTTTTTTTTGTCTAAGTTGAAGGTATTGTTGTATTAGAACTTCCATTGACGAGAGCAATCATGATGAAATGGTTTGTGTGGTTAAGGGAATTGAAACTCTGTCCTGAAAAATTCTATATATGATACACGAAGATATATTACAGTAATCATATAATATATATCACAATATACAGAAAAAAACACACCACCTGTGTTTTTTGTGGCACAGCACTAGACCATCTTCCTACACAAACACACACACACACACACACAAACACACACACACACACACACACACACACACACACACAGACGCGCGCACACACACACACACACACACACACACACACACACACACACACACACACACACACACACACACAGACGCACACACACACACACACACACACACACACACACACACACATACACACACGCACACACACACACACACACACACACACACACACACACACACACACACACACACACACACACACACACACAGACACACACACACACACACACACACACACACACACACACACACCTCTAATCTGTCACTGGGTATTGAATTTTTCCCTCACAACCTTGAGTCATGTTCTCTATTAATTCTTTCACACTTCACACACTTCCTCCTCCTCCTCCTCCTCCTCCTCCTCCTCCTCCTCCTCCTATTCCTCGATGACCTCCATGACAGGTAACATTTCCCAGGTGACTAATTTACCTGACATGTGATTTAACAAAGAAGGATTGACACTTAAGGCACTTTTTGTTCATTTCAGGTATTATTTTTTTAGAGTATGAATCTTAATGCAGTTGGACGGAATGACCAAAATTTGCTTTGAGTTTGAGCTGCAGTAAGATTTGCATTGGTTATGTAAAGATTGTGCAGTATTTCCTTGCCAATACTTAGTACAGTTGGTTAGAGAGAGAGAGAGAGAGAGAGAGAGAGAGAGAGAGAGAGAGAGAGAGAGAGAGAGAGAGAGAGAGAGAGAGAGAGAGAGAGAGAGAGAGAGAGAGAGACTTTATACTGCACATTCTTTCCTTTTGTCTTACACCTTACATCAAGAAAAAAAAGAACAAAACAAAATTCTCCACCATTAATTTCAGGTAATGGTTCTGTTTTGCACTGGGTTCGATCACTGTCTTTGAACTGCTTTGGGAAGACACGCATGGCAGGGACAGATAGGTAATGCTTTGGCACCGAAGGATGTCCCCAGGAGTCCTTGTCTCCCAAACCCTTGATATGGCATCGCTCACTTGGCACTCAAACTTGGCAAAGACAGGACAGGGTGGCGTTACGTGACGCACCCACTAAATTGCGCTCTCCTCCTCCTCCTTCTCCTTCTTCTTCTCCTCCTACTTCTTTTTTTTCTCCTCCTGCTTCTCCTTCTTCTCCATCTCCTTCTCCTCCTCTTAATGCTCCAAATGCTCCTACTCCTCCTTCTTCTAATACTCCGTTTTATTTTCCTTCTCCTGCTCCTCCTTATTCTGTCATCTACTTATTCTCTTACTGCTCCTCCTCCTTTTTCTGTTATTACTCCTCCTCCTGACCATTTCCTCCTCCATCCTCTTAGACACTATGTACAGAGGGACGACGCCGGGACGATACTACCGGCGTGGGGCAGTAAACGCTAGCAGGACGAGGACTGCTGTGTGTGGTGCGAGAACTGCTTGTGGGTCTTGGCCTTGCTCCACGCTGAGGGGTGCTTGCCCGGCCGCTTGCAGGTCTTGGTCTTCACCTCGGAGGCCTCGTCAGACTGGTCGTTTTCCGAGGGCTCCGTGGTGCCCAGGAGCTGCTCCATGTACTCGGCAATCTCAGAGGAGCCGATGCGAGCACCCACCGACCCGACGCTCATGGGCTCGTCGTGCTCGTAGGCGGGGTTGAAGGCCGCGTAAGTGTTGAGCTCCGCGACGGTGTGGTGCAAGGGCTCGTCTCCCCTTGAGGACATTCCTGCCATACCTGCAGAAGGGAGTGTGCCAAGGGTGTCCTGCTCCCGCTCGGCGCCGCCCACACCCGCGCTGGCCTTGAGGTCATAGTAGCTCCTGGCCTGGGAGGAGGAGGGCACAGGGCCGCTCAGGTCACCTGGCTTGCTGGCGCCGTTGTTCCTGGAGGGGGAGTAGCCAGAATAGTGGGAGTCTGTCATGGAGCGGCCATCGCCCTCGTCTCGCCGACTGAGTTCAGAGACGACGTTGGACTGAGGCAGCCCTGCAGAGCTCTCTAAACTGACGCCCATGTTGGGGACTTGTGGGTGGGCAGACACCCACGGTTTGGGGCCAAACCTTTTGGGTGGGATGGGTGGTGGCTTTGGCTTGAAATCAGGCTTTGGTGGCAGCGCCAACTGGTTGTCATCAGCGAGGGAGAGTTTGTCGAAATTACCAAAACTGTCCTCAGAGGCAGATTTGCTCTCGGCGTCGGCGTGGTCCCCGGCCACGATGGGCTGCGCGGCGGACATGAGCAGCTTGGAGAGGGGCGGGGCAAGGCCAAGGCCGAGGTTTCTTTCATGGTACACGTCGCTGATGGGCATCTCCCTGTTGAGGCGAGACATCTGCGTGGCAATGATGTGGTCCTGGATGCTCTTGTGGCCCATGTGGCTCATCTTCATGGACATCTCGTCGCCGGAGCGGTAGTTGTACAGAGAGTCGTTCTCGTGGATGGTGGCGGCGTGGTTGGTTCTTGGGCGCAGCAGTTTGCCAATGGAGGAGTCCAGTTGCACCTCAGGCATCTTCCTGACGGGCACCAAGGGGCGGGCCTCGGAGGGCTCGGCTGTAGGGGCTGGCACGGGGGCGGCGGAGGTGGACGGTTGGCCTTCTGCTGCCTCTACAGACAGCTCCCGCTCATTGCTGCGGTCACGTCGGCCGCGTGCCCCGCCAAGGCTGGGACGGCCCACCTCAGTGCGGACGCTCAGGCGATCCAGGGTGTCCATGGTGGCACCCTTGCTGAGCCTCAGCGTGGCGGCGCTGCCCACAGTGGTGTACACGCTGCGCACGGTGCCCGTCCGCCGTGGTCCGAAGTCAGAATCAGAGCTTTGTGATTCAAACCCAGAGGAAGCTTGTGAATTGCTCTTGTTGATGGTGACGTACTGGGGCCTCATGAATCCGGCGCTGACATCACTGACCCTGCTGTGTGTGGGCACGGGGGCCTTTGGGGCGATAACGGGTTTGGCCAGCGGCTGGCGGCGCACTGTGGCCTGGCCACTCTCCCAATCAGTCATGCTGCTGGTGCTGCTGGAGCTATCTGGCCGCTTCCCGCCGCCATCACTCGCTGGGGAAGCTGACGTGTACATGGAGCGGATTTTGTTTTGGTGTGCCAGCGTGAGGGAGAGACGGGGAGAGGGCTGCGGGGAGCCAGTGTCGCTGGGAGGCCCATGAGGGTTGCGAAAAGCCTGAGAGTACTTGGCCACGGGGTCAACAGGCGAGGGGGTGAAGGCGGCGTCGCTCTCCCTACCCTTCTGTTCGCTGGTGGAGGCTCTCGCCCCATCAGGCTCCCCACGGTTCCTGACGTAGCTGGAGAAGGCTCCACGGCCCAGCAGTAGTGGTGCGGGGCGGTGGGGAGGGAGGGGCTGTGATGGTGGCGGCGGAGGTGGCGGAGCAGCCACAGACTCATCCTCGTCATCAGAGCTGACGAGGGACTCGAGGCTGCTGCTTGAGTCCACACTGAGGCTCTTGGGTGCATCTTGGGTGTCTGTAACAGTGCCACATATGACTTAAAAATGAACATAAGATTGTTACTGATAATGTCTACATCGTAACATGACAGTGAATTTGATATTTCAAAGAAATACATAAAACCACTTACTGAAGAGTACGCACAAGGTGTCGCCTGGGTAAAAATAAAGAGTGGCTGTCAACTTACCAAAGAGCGCCAGGAGAGCTTGGTGTGCAAATTGGATATTACGCTTGTTAGCTTGTTTGCCCGTGCGCAGCGTCACCTCGTCACGCCCCACCTCCATCAGATCAAATCCTGTAAGGAAACTCATTACATCTCTGCACAACACATCACATCTTTGTATAATTATTTTGTATTGGATGACCTCATGTTTCTCAGTCTTTTATGATATATCCTGCTGTATCGAAAAATCAGACTGTTCTCCTTACTCCTCATCTTCCCTTGTCCTTCCCTTTATTAACAATATGTGCGCGCTTTTCACCTCCATCTCTTCTTCTCCACCATTCCTGACTTCCCTTCCTCATCTGCCACTGAGTCACTTACCTAAAGACGCCAGCAGCTCGTGGCAGCCGTTAACTCGCCACAGCTTCACGTGGACGGGCACCTCGATAGACTCGCTCTCCAGGTCTTTGACGGTGAACTGGGTGATCACGCAGCGCATCACCGAAATCACGTCCTCGGCGTATTCAGGCGAGTCCAGCAGCTTGGAGACAGCCTGGAGTGACGTCTGCGAGAGTCCTGTAGGAGGAGCAAGAGGCAATGTGTGAGAGAAGCATGGCAATAAAAGATATTATTCAGAAATATGAAAAAGAATGTTGACGTTTCATAGTTGAGAAAAATTATTATTATTCACCATCTCTAGGGACTGGCACCTCAATGGGCCTTTTCCTTTCTAATTCTTGCCATTGACCAATCCCACTCTTACAATAAAAAAGATCCCGTTCAGGACTCACCAAGCAGGGCCTGGAGAGAGGCAGAGCACTGGGTGAGCCGCTCCCCAGGGTCACTTTGCGGGAAGAACACACTGCTTGGGATGCCGTTTGCCGCTGGCTCAAACCTGAAGCCAACGCTCATCAGCAGGTCCTTCCAACCAGACACGTTGCCCACCTTGTTCTCGATTGACTTTTGCGTGGTGTACATGGCGTTGCGGTGGCCTCGGTGGATCCGCTGCAGGGACTTCTCCACCTGAGGGAACATGAAAGTGTTACCCAGTCTCCAAACGCCTCGCCAGGACACGCTTCTTGACGCACAAGCTACACACCACGTAATTTTGATGAAATTTGCTGTTCCTTCGTGAAATGTGATGTTGAAATTGAAATTATTTATTTTTTAAGACAATGTCACGAATTTTATGTCTAATTGAAAATTGAGATGCATATAACTCACCAAGTGAAGAGTCACTCTGAGGGCGTCCCTACACTTATCTGGCGTCCGCAGCAGCTCACATAATGCTTGCCCCATCAGTGCCACCTGTAAGATAAAAAAGGTGAGCTTTGATACACCGAATATTAGTGTGAGAAACGTTCTAAAGTACTGGCATTGCTACTGCTTGGGATTTTGGATACAAGATGGTTAATTTATTGCCAAACACTAGATTAAGAATGTAGTGTTTTGATCTGGCTGAATGGCTGCCTATAGGGAATCACTACACAAGATGGAAAGGCATCATGCAAAGCTTACCTTGTTTGAAAGCTTGACATCAGCACCAACCAGAAGGAAGCCAGCCCAGTTGGCAGGATGGGCGAAATGCTTGGTGGTCTGCACAGTCTGCTGAGCTTCAGATAGTGCACGGCTTACTCGTGCACCCTGTAACACGGAACAGTGATTGTGAGACACTCTGGAAATTCATAGTGGCATTTGTTTTGAACCAGGTTTTCATGAAACACAATTATCAACAGAGAAGGCACTGCACATGCCAGTAGTAAGGTGAGTTACCTGCAGCAGCGAGGAGTAGAAGGTTCTGAAGAGTATCTTGACGGCAGTGTCTGGAACAGGCCAGAGAGACACAAGGACACACTGGGCTCCCGCTGCCAGCAGTGCCCGCGTCAGTCCTACCACACCATCACTGTTGGCTCGTCCATGATGGTCCCGTGTGTGGCATGATGACACCACCACCAGCTTGGCCCGCAGCTTCAGGTTGAGAATGTCAGCTGCCGTGAGTAGGAATTCTGAAAGTGCTGGAAGGTCTATGGTAGAGGCAATCTCCGAGCCTTCATCATCTAAGTGCTCGTGGATGGCCTCGGGCTGGGAGGAGTGCGACAGCCGCTTGGAAGCGCGTGATTCGACGAACTCTCCTGGCGAGAGGATCACAGCAGACAGCTTCCACGACACATGGGATGCCAGGTGAATACACTCCACCTGGCTGATCAGCCTAAGGATGGCCTCTTTGTTGGCACAGGAGCCTGTCAGAGCCTTGGTCTGCAGCATCTCGGCCACAATGGATGCCTCCTGTTCGGCGTAGGGAATGTCTCCCCAGCCCCACTGCTCCGTCACGGTGCTCGGCAGCTTGGGGTTGCCAATCACCAGTGCCGTGGTCTGCTCGCCATTGGGCTTGGCGTTCTTGGAGCGCTGGCTCACCTTAAGGGCACTGATGGAGGGCACCACCAGCAGGGAGTACCGCTCACATAGGTAGTCATTACAGTTGGTGCCCTTGAGGACAGGGAAGGGCACGAGGTAGAGGTCACCCTCCAGCACGAGCATCAGTTCCCGTGACACCCCCGCCTCGGGCAGATGGTCCTCCATGGGCGCAATGAGCAGCTCGTAGAGGGAGCGGAGACAGGAGGGCCCCTGCCAGGTCACCTTGCGCGAGCGTGTGGAGCCTGGTCGTGAGGCGGGACCTGAGGCGATGGAGCCGCTGACTGAGCCCAGCGAGAACAGTGACGACAAGGAATAATTGGACGAATTGAAGAGATGATTCCTGTTGACCATGCGGAGAAAGCCTGTCCTGTCCGCCTCGTGGTTCAGCTTGTCGCCCAGCTCCTCCAGATGAGCATTCCACATGTCACCGGCCTCGCTCTCGGTCTCGCTGGCAATCCCACCACGAGTAACATTTGCGCCACACTCCACTCCAAGGGCGTCCCTCACTGACTGGATATAGTGCTCCAGCAGCGAGCCCGAGGTGGTGCCCGTGGTGTCCTCCCCGCAGTCGCCTTCGCGCTCAGCCTCGACCTCGCTCACGCTCACTTCGTGGAACTTGACAACACCTGAGAGTAAAATGAACTGTTAGACCTGCCACCACTTGGAACTTTGGAGTGTGATAATGATCGGCTCCTTGGTTCATGGTACTTATATTTATCATTATTTTGCATATCCCAGGTTTTCCCGCCAAACTAAAGTTGACTCCCGAGCTGGTGTAACAATTATTACATGCGAAAATGGTTCCTCTGTTCTCACCTTTGTTGGGGACGATGAGCCAGCTGTAGAGGCAGCCTGCAGCGATGCTGTAATAGAGCACTGACGCTTTCTGTCTGTTTACGATGTCAACGATTTGATCCACAGTGCTGGGCGTGGAGTCTTCAATTCTCGATGCGCGGGAAGCAGTGGACGCGCCCTGACGTTCAAACAGCAGGTCTACGAAGGCCCTGGTCCTTCCTCGCTCGGCAACAAGCAGCGCCTCCTCGTTGCGTCCTAACCCCACCAGCACCCGCTGCAGCGCCTGGTAGGAGGCTGTCTGCAGATCGAACAGGGAGAGGCGGTAGTCCTGTGAGCCTCGCGCATCTCTCCTGATGGTGTCCAGCAGGTGGGCAGCACGGTCTAAGTGGGTGTGGGCGGCCTCCAGGTCCCCGTGGCCCCACAGTGCCATTCCCAGGCGGTGACGGATCTTGGCTTCGTCCTCGCGGCGACCCAGCTGCTCGGCGATCTGGAGTCCTTGTTGCAGGTACGCCACCGCCTGCGTGGTGTTGCCGAGGGCGTGGTGGACGCGGCCCAGCGAGGCGTATGCCAGGGTCTTCGCCACCTGAGCGACAAGCGAATTGTAAGGACTTGATATAAGGCCGTGGCAGGAAGATGGTTCCCTCTACTTACCTAACGGGATCTCTACACACCTTCCATATACCAAGAAGTTATTGTGGCGTTTTCATGCAGTCAGGAATTATCGAGGAATTAGGCAATACTGACAGGTGTGATGAGTGGAGTCATCCATACCTTGTCGTTCATTTGGGCGGCAATGCTGAGATGCTGCTCGCCGTGGGTCACCGCCTGCTCGAAATTCCCCAAAGACTCGTATGCCAGACTGATGTTGCCATGCGCCCGCCCCTGCTCGGCCGGGTTGGTCAGCTCCTCGGCGATGCGCAGGTCCAGCTCGTGGTAGCGGAGGGCGGTGGCGTACTCACACATCTGCTGGTACACCGTGCCCAAACCGCACGCCGCCTCCGCCTCGCACAGCTTGTCTCCCAGCTCCCTGCGGCACAAAACCCTCATTCAGTTCGGAAATCGATTCGTTGCTGCTTCCAATGGTCATATCCAATCCACCTAATGCTTCCCTCCCTCAGACTAACGGTGTATTGCAGTGCCAAGGGGCACATACACTCACCGCGCTATCTGGTGCTGGTGCTCCATGCAAGAGATGGCCTGCTCGAAGTTACCGAGGAGGGAGTGGATGTGGCCCAGCTCCCCATAGGCCGACCCCTTGGCCGCCGGAATGTTGAGTTCGTGAGAGACGACGAGCCGCTTCTCGTAGCACACCAGCGCCTGCTGCAAGTTCCCGATGCAGCGGTGAGAGCTGCCCAGGCCTCGATAGGCGCGCTCCTGGTCCCGAGGGCTCTTTGTCTTGAGCGCAATGGCCAGATACTGCGGGAGGAAAACAGATGAATTACATTCATTATTAAGCACCAGTGTTGGAGATATCACAAATTTGAATAGTAAGAGTTAAAGCTTAAATTGTGTACTTTTTACAAACACTATTCAATCAGCATTTGAGTACACCTGGAATTATGGACGGAATTTCATGTACAGCAGAGTTTTGCAGCGCTCATGACTGAACACAAGATTCCACAAAAAATAATAAACTTACTTGTTCGTGACACTTGATGGCCTCCTCGGAGTCTCCCAAGGCGTCATAGCAGTCACCTAGATTCCCAAAGGCGCGGCCCTTGTCGATGACGGCGGTGGTGGTGGACAGCTGCTCGAGGGTTGCCAGCTGCTGCTCCAGGTAGCCAATGGCATCCTCGAAGTGGCCCATGTTGAGGCGCGCGATGCCCAGATTGCCGAACGCCTGAGCCTCCAGCGCCGCGTCCTGAATAACATTTGGTGAGCGTGAGGGAGGGAGGGGGTGACGATGAAGGATGAAAGGAGAGGTGGCTCTGAGAAGTGATGGTGAGGGATGAGAACAAGACGAAGGTGTGAGTAACAGTGAGGAATGAGAAGAAGGTTGAGAGTGATGATAAAGGATAAGGGAAAGGTAGACAGTGGGAGGCAGGGAGGGGGTGATGGTGAAGGATGAGGAGAGGAGAGGGGTGGTGCTGAGGAGAATGGTGATGCAAGGCGGAGACAGAAGAGGTGTTGTACTTGCATCACCGCGATAAGAAAAGTCACTCCTCACCTTCAGCTCCTTGGCGCGCTCCAGCTGCTCCTCGTAACACTTCATGGCGTTCGTGTAGTTGGCGAGGGACATGTGCACGGCGCCCAGGTGACCGTGAGCCTTGCACTCCCCCTTGATGTCGCCCATTTCCTGCCGGATGGTCAGCTCCTGCGGGGAACACGGCGTCAGAAAAACTTTAGAAATTTAAAATAAAGACGTACACATTAACAACCCGTATTTGCCTCAGGACATTATTACACCTGTCGCTTGTCTTACCTGCGTGTAGTCAGGAAATCACTAGGAACTTCAATTACAACCCTTATTTACCTCAGGAGCTCATTACACCTGTCAATAGTCTTACCTGCGTGTGGTAGTTGAGTCTTATCGAAATCAGAAAACAGGAATTTAAACAGAGGCATGCACATTTACAATCACGATTAACCTAAGGAACCTCTTACACCTGTCACTAGTCTTACCTGCGTGTGGTAACCGAGGGCCTTGTCGAAGCATTTCAGAAGTCTGTGGGCGAGTCCAAGGGCGCCGTAAGCCGAAGCCTCCAGTACCTTATCCCGTGACTGCTTGGCCAACACGAGCTGCTTCTGGTAAACCTTCACAGCCTCGTCGTAATTCTTCATCTTCATCAACACGTCCCCGATATTCCCCAGCGCTCGGAACTTCCCTTGGAGGTGCTTCATCATGTGTGCCAGTGCTGTAGGGGGGAGGCGCGTCAGGTGGAGAGAAAGTAAAGGAAGATGAAGAAAATAAAAGAAGGGTGTGTTGTTTGTGGGCAGATATCAGTGCCGAGGAGGGAGGAGATGGCAGGAGGTGGAAAATATTAACGTAGGAGGGCGGAGTTCGGAATAGTGAGAGTTGAGGGAAATTTACCTGTGGTGTAAGAGGGAGGCTAAATACAGTGTACGAGAGAGAGAGAGAGAGAGAGAGAGAGAGAGAGAGAGAGAGAGAGAGAGAGAGAGAGAGAGAGAGAGAGAGAGAGAGAGAGAGAGAGAGAGAAAGAAATCTCAGAGAATAGAAACAAAATCAGAAAAAAAAGACAACAGAAAGAATCAGGCGAAAGGAAGGAGGGAGGGAGGGAAGTCAGGGGGTAGGAGATGGTGATGGTAGAGGGGAGGGAGGGGGACAAGACTATGTACTACCACACAGGTTAACGCCCCCCGCTAAGCCCCCCCAACCCCTCTAGCGACCCCCCGCCGAGGCCTCCACCCACGGCCCACGACACGGGTAGTTCACACTTGTTATCACACCCCTGGTCTGCGCCACGCTAGGGAAGAGCATCCCAGGAAGCACGGAACCCTAACCTCGAGGCCTATTTTTTTTTTTTTAGATTTTTAGACTTTTTTTTTAATGAGTCATACTTAAAGAAAAAAAAGAAAAAAAAGAAGGTAATGAAGAAAGTGAAGATGCAAGGATTTTTTTTTTGTTGCTGTTCTTATTCTTGTTTTTCTTTTTATTGTTGTCATATTATCGTTTATTTATACATTTATTTTCCATTATTTCATAGTCACAGTAAATTAAAAGAAAAAAAAGGAAGAGAAAAATTATGGAAACAAAAATGCAGCGATTGTTTTCTCTTGTTTGTTATTATCATCATTATTCTTACTCTATTATTTTTCTTTTATTATTATCTATTTATACACATACCCTTCATAAACTCGTACAACTACAACCTACACAAGATCCGCCATATTATCTCTCTCTCTCTCTCTCTCTCTCTCTCTCTCTCTCTCTCTCTCTCTCTCTCTCTCTCTCTCTCTCTCTCTCTCTCTCTCTCTCTCTCTCTCTCTCTCTCTCTCCCTGTTTTATCTCTCTTGTACATATACTTCACCATCCCTTCCTTCTCTCCCTCCCTCTCTTCTCCATTCCCCTCTCACCCTTCTCCTCCATTACCACATCCCAGTCCTCCCCCTTCTACTCCCTGCTCATCCCCCCTGCCTTCCCTTCCCCACGCCCCCCTCCGCCAGGTAAAAACAGCCGCTGTCACCCAAGAATTCCCCGGCAGGAGTCACTCCATTGTTCCTCCTCCTGCTGGTGACAGATGGAGCAGTCACCGGCGCTTCCCAATATTTATGGGGTCACCTCCTGCCTCGTCCGTACGATATGACCTTCGGGGATGTGAGGATGATGTGCGGGAGGGACAGAGGGAGGCACACAGGAGAGGAGGCGGCAGTGCGGTGGTGCGTTGGGGGAGAGAGAGAGAGAGAGAGAGAGAGAGAGAGAGAGAGAGAGAGAGAGAGAGAGAGAGAGAGAGAGAGAGAGGAAATGGAGAAAAGGAGTGAGGGATTTGGATTATCTTGAAGGGGTTCTTGGGGCTAGGAATGTGTGTATGAGAGAGAGAGAGAGAGAGAGAGAGTATGGGCAGACAGAAGGGGTCATAGTGGACAATGGTGAGGCTGGCCCAAGGACTATCAGTACTGAGATCATACCAAGAATTTTTTATTTTCTCTCTCTCTCTCTCTCTCTCTCTCCTCTCTCTCTCTCTCTCTCTCTCTCTCTCTCTCTCTCTCTCTCTCTCTCTCTCTCTCTCAGGAATGCGGCACACACTCACCCAGGAAGTACTTCTGACACTCGAGTGCCGTCTCTGAATTGCCGAGTGCCAGGTGTGCCAGCCCCAGGTTACAGTAGGCACGTCCCATCGACTTCCGGTCCTGCAGGTCCTTGGCCAGCGCCAGGTCCTGGTCGTAGTAGCGGATGGCCTCCTGTGGGTGAGATGGACAGGTGAGACAAGCGGCGGCTCGCGGAGGGGGGAAGATAACACTCATACGCATACGGAAATGGCAAGGCAATTTAGGTAAGGTTACTCAGGTTGGGGAAGGTCTAGCGGGAAGGCTTGGGCCGGAGGACGGACTGACCTTGAAATTCCCGAGGCAGTAGTGGGCGTAGCCTAGGAAATGGCACGCCCGCGCCTCGCCTCTCGT
>NC_087181.1:14453999-14461499 GCF_035594125.1 Scylla paramamosain
CATTGAGTCCTACAAAACCACGTCCTTAAGTGTAGAAACCATAATGAGAAAAGACTGGTTAATAATTGTGTGTGTGTGTGTGTGTGTGTGTGTGTGTGTGTGTGTGTGTGTGTGTGTGTGTGTGTGTGTGTGTGTGTGTGTGTGTGTGTGTGAGTGTGTGTATGTAATTGAAACATCGCGCATGTGGCATTAATATGAGGGAAGGCAGCTCACCTAAACATCCCCCTTATGGCATAATACATTCCACGGCACTATTATCTGTGTCACCATCGTCAAATCACTGTCAGGCCCGAGGTCTGTAGGCATGCTGACCCCCTTCCCCCCCCTACCCCTACACCTTCCCTATACACCCTTTCTCTCTCTCTCTCTCTCTCTCTCTCTCTCTCTCTCTCTCTCTCTCTCTCTCTCTCTCTCTCTCTCTCTCTCTCTGGAATCCATGTTTTATTGTATCTTTTTTTTCTACTTTTTTTTTATCTCACAAATCACGAGTCGCCTTAATTATTTCTTTTTTTTCTTTTTTTTTTTTGTGTACAGTTTCTTCGTTTTTTTTTATGCTGTTCGTCTATTTTCTGCTATTTTCCTTTATATCTTTACGTCATTTCTGTATATTTTATAGGATTTCTATATGCTTTTGTTATTTCTATATATTTCAACTAATCTGTATGTATATTTTCATGTTATTTCTTTGTTTTTTTTTTGTTTTGTTTTTTATGCAATTTCTACATATTTTCTATTTGTATATTCTTCTGTTATTCCTGTATATTTCCACGCCATTTTTCACGTCTTTTTCCTTCACTGTATCACTGATTGCCATGCACACCCATACATTAATCATACAACTCCCTTACCTGTGATAATATTCACCCATGCTCCTCTGATTATCCAGCTGTTATCTCCTCTGCCTCTCTCCTCCCCTCCATATTTTCTATTCGCCTTTTTATCATTCCACCCCATTCTCTTCCTTACCTTCTCCCCCTCCCTTTCCTTCTGTATCCTCTTCTCTTTTCCTCCCCCTTCCACCCATGTTTTCTCTTACCCTTTTATCATTCCACTCCATTACCTTATCCTTACTTTTCCTCCTCCTCCTCCTCCTCCTCTTCTCCTTTCTCTCTTTTGCTTTTCATTCTTAGTATTCCTTCTTCTATCAATACATTTTATTCCTCTTTTCTTCCTATTTTCTAGTTTCATATATAAACTACTACTACTACTACTACTACTACAGCCACTAATAGATGCTACCAACATCGCCACCTACCACCCAACCACCTCAGCGTTCATCCTTATCACATTCCCTCATCTTCTTTGCCTACCACTACAACCACAACTCTAACCTAGCCTCTCCTCTCTCCCTTGCTACCACTCACCACTCGCCCCCACACACCACTAACACTTTTACTGCTACTACTATTACTACTACTTCTACAGACTGTCTTCACTCTACTCATCTGTACTTGTGTGAATCAACCTCTCTTGCTGTTACTACTACTACTACTACTACTACTACTACTACTACTACTACTACTAATCTTCACCGTACCCAGCTGTCCTTTTGTGAATATTACATTAACCTATACTACTACTATTGCTACTACTACTACTACTATTACTACATTCCTTACACCAACACTACCACGATCCTACCACTTATGAAATTAACAACTAACATTACTACTACACCAGTCAGAACTAGTAATACCACTACAACCAACATTCCTACCACTTATTAAAGAAAAGATCACCACCACCACCACCACCACCACCACACAAAACGCCTGTCTCGCTTCCACAAACAACATTCACTTTTCATTAGCAGTATTGTTATTATTATTTTTTTTTCTTTCTCTCTTTTTTTTTTTTTTCGTTTATTCCTTCGTTCCTTCTGGTGGTGACATTGGCCAAGCCTGTGTTGGGGATGCAGGTGATTGCGTGATGTAAATCCTAACCAGTTATAGCACACATAGACACCGCCATCCCATTAATAGTGATAAGGACGCAGGAAAGACACACACACACACACACACACACACACACACACACACACACACACACACATTCCAGATCAAGGCACAACGTTGTGGAAATTCTTAAAGTGAATTTTTTTTATAATGTTTTTGTTCTTTTTTTTTTTTTGAGTGTTGTGTTGTGATTTTCTTTCAAGTTTCCTTTTCTTTGTATTTATTATCTCTTAGTTGTTTTCTCTTTATATAGTCTGGTGTTTTTTATGTTTTAGGATTTAGTTATTGCAATGCGTTCAACTCTTCGTTAGCGATCAGAAATAAAACCGATAGATTGGATTGAGTGCACGCAAGAATTCATAACATTCTCGTGTAAATATCTCTCTCTCTCTCTCTCTCTCTCTCTCTCTCTCTCTCTCTCTCTCTCTCTCTCTCTCTCTCTCTCTCTCTCTCTCTCTCTCTCTCTCTCTCTCTCTCTCACTACATATGGAACTTGAGGCATTTCCCTTTGACCAAAAAAAAAAAAAAAGAAAACTGCAACTGCTGTCTCGATTGTGACACACCTTCCCTCAAACTCTTTAAACCTTCCACCGTCCCTAAACCTTCTCCTTCTCCTCCGCCTTCCTTTTCACCTTCCCTCCTCCTTCCTTCCTTCTTGACCTTGGGCATGACCGCGCCGCGCATGACCGCCTGTTATTTGCGTAGGTTCATTCTGGTCCATTTTGGTTCACTTTGGGTAATTTTTTTGGTTATGTATGGTTTAATTTTGGTCTAGTTTAGTTTAGTTTTGATTTATCTTGTTTTTTTTTTTTTTTTGTTAATCTGGAAAATTTTGGTTCTTGGTTAAGTTTGGCTAACTTTAATTAATCCTGGTTTATTTTTTTTTTTGAGGTTCAATGTGGTCCGTCTTTTATTTACTTTGGTTCATTTTGGTTCGCTTTTGGCAAAGTACGGTACACTACAACCTAGTCCATCTTTACTTGTTTTGCTTCACCATGGTTATTTAATTCTGGTTCACCTTCGTCCATCTTGGTTCACTTAGGTTCAGCTTCGGTTCGCCTTGGTTCACCTGAGTTTGATCCTGTACTTTATACCTGGCCGGGAGAGTGCACTAATATATAACATGATATGCTACTCTAACGCAGAGAGAGAGAGAGAGAGAGAGAGAGAGAGAGAGAGAGAGAGAGAGAGAGAGAGAGAGAGAGAGAGAGAGAGAGAGAGTCGTATCATTCATCACCATCATCCCAGGACTGTATATCTAATGGTCCTGCTGGCGACGCATTACACTGTCATCAGAAATCCATGAATCTTTGTCACACTTTTTTCTTTTTCTCTCCTTTTTTCCTTCAACTTTTGTCTGTTTATCCTTTTTTTTTCCTCACTTGTTTGTTTATCCTCGTTACTTTAATATACTGTCTTTATATTTTTTTTCTATTTTTTGTCTTATTTTATTGTATCTCTTCTTTTATACTGCATATCTATTCTTCTACGTCTATCTTATATTTTATTTTTACTTTTCCACCTTTATCTTATTCAATCGTGTGGTTTCTGTTACTTTTCGGTGCTACTTTCTTTCCTCTCAATTTATCCTCCTTTTTCATTACTATTTTTCTCCTTTCCTTTTACCCTGTTTCTTTTTTATTTACTATGGCTTCTCTTTTCTTTCCCTGCCGCTTCTTAATCCTCTTCCATTTGTTTATATTCATTCATCCTCTTTCTTTCTTCTATTTATTTTCTTTTCTTTATCGTTAGTATATTTTTTTCTTCTCTATTCCTTATTCTCTATTCTCCTCATGTCCTTTTTTACTTTTATTCTACTCGTTTTTTGTTACTTATTACACATTCCACTTCAAATAATGTATCTTTGTAACATCGCATCTTTGAATCATTCAGTGTGTCTATTTCTGTACCTCAGCTGTTCACTTTTTCATTCTTGTAGTAATTTGTATAATATCCTTTTACATTTCTCTCTCTAAGTTCTTGAAGTCCTTTGCCTAACTAATTCTGAATAACATTAATATTCATAGTAATCACCACCACCACCACCACCACGACCACAGCAACAACAACAACAGCAACAACAACATCAACATCAACAACAACAACAACAACAACAACCAGGACACGTAGTAGGACAGAAGATGTTTTAAAGATATGCAAGACGGAGGAAGGGAAGGAGAGAGGGAGGGGGAGGGAGAAGGAGAGGGAGAGTAAGAGGAAGGGTGAGAGCAGTACGCATAGTGAAGGAGTGGGAGGGAGTGGGAGGGTAAGATTTGGAGTTGGTGAGGGGTAGAGAGAGAGAGAGAGAGAGAGAGAGGGGGAGAGGGAGAGGAGTGTCAGGAGAGTGTGGACGTGGAGAGGATGTGCAAAGAGTGTGTGGAGAACGTTGGGAATCAGGGGAGGTGATAAGGAGGCGGTGTGTGTGTGTGCGTGCGTGCGTGTATGTGTATGTGTGTGTGTGTGTGTGTGTGTGTGTGTGTGTGTGTGTGTTGGGAGAGGCGTGTGGGGAGTGTATATGTGGGGAAGAAGTGTGCAGCTTCTTTGATCAGGCGCCGCAGCAGGTGGTGAGAGAGAGAGAGAGAGAGAGAGAGAGAGAGAGAGAGAGAGAGAGAGAGAGAGAGAGAGAGAGAGAGAGAGAGAGAGAGAGAGAGAGAGAGAGAGAGAGAGAGCAAATACATGAGGAAAATATGAGATAGGGGAAGAGGGAAACAAACAAAACAAACATATACAAGCAGAGAGAGAGAGAGAAGAGAGAGAGAGAGAGAGAGAGAGAGAGAGAGAGAGAGAGAGAGAGAGAGAGACATAACAAATACATGAGGAAAATATGAGATAGGAGAAGAAGGAAAGAGAATCACAATCCATCCACTGGGCCATGGGAAACAGACAGACAGACAGACAGACACACACACACACACACACACACACACACACACACACACACACACACACACAGAGAGAGAGAGAGAGAGAGAGAGAGAGCAACTGCCATGTGTAGAGTCGTAAGCTAAGCTCCGTTATCGCCGCGGCCTAAAAAGTAGTCGAGCAAAGCGCGTTGTCGGTGGGAATTCGCCCAGCAAACAAAAAGACAATCAAGGTTACTCAAGACATCATCAGGTAATTACAAGCGTTCAGAAGTAATTACAAGCAGGTACACACTTGCACCGGTAAATACAGGTGAGACTAAAGGAAATAGACCATAACTTCACGAAATTAGTACGCTTTCAATGGTCAGACAATTCATTTGTTAGTGCCGAGATGGGGAGCTAAATGGCGCGACTGCAAACACTGCCGGCGGCGGCGGCGGCGGCGGGAAGGATAACAGAAAGAAGCCCCAGCTCGGCGAGGCGTCATTGTGTCCACTTACCGAGGCTGGTGAGGGCGGAGGCGGCGGCCTGGGTGTCCTTGCACTTCATGGCGAGGACCAGCTGGTAGCGGTGCGACGTCAGCGCCTCCTTGTAGTTGCCCTTGCTGAAGTAAGCGCTGCCCAGGTTGCCGTGCGCCCGACACTCCCCTGCAATGTCTCCCAGGGATTTGGCCACCGCCAGGTCCTGCTGCATGTAGGACACCGCCTGCGGGAGGAGGAGGGAGGGACGGTGAGGAGTGGCCCCTTAACAAGGACTCTAAGAGATAAGCTTGTAATGCATCCCATAAACCCTCGCTAAAGGAACTGACGTCCGCGGCGCCGCTGCAGGATGGCGGCACCGCGTCCGCCGGAATTGCTCTCAGACTTGACATAATTAAACACTTTTCTCGGGACGGAAAAACAGATTCATCGGAGTGATGCAGGCGCCCGCGCAGCCCTTGCCTCCCACGAGCGTCCCGCCGCCGCCGCCTCTTAAGGGGTGGGCAGGGCGCGATGCATCTTGACTGGGACTGATAGATGTGCTCCGCAGCGGTGGCGCGGCCCGGGACGGGCTGAGGTGCTTTGTGTGTCTCTGGTTAACTGATTTGGGCGTTACCTCCGCCGGGACCTGATGAGGGTCCTCCGGGGTCCCACAAGCTCCGCGTCGGAAGATCTGTGGGAGATGTCTCGCTCGTCCCCGTAAAGACAGGTTCCCCCGCGTGATGGTTACCAGCTCGTGTTACTTTCCCAGGGTTTCTTTACTCCTAAGTGTCCCGCGATGAGTGTTTTAACAGCGCGTGTTTTTCTCACTCCCTAAACTTGTCTTGGGTCCATTTGCCCCCTCCGCTTGCAGCGTCCAGCAGCGATCCATCTGGCGGGAGTGCTGCGGCGGCCTTTAAGAGACACTTCCCGGCGACAGTACGGCTCAATGACGGTGCTTAGAGCGGCCACGCACGAGTATTTGATTACTATTAGCATTAGAGAGCTGTTCCGCGTGGCGGTGAGTCTGCAAACACAACCATTAGACAAGTGTATTGTCTGATGATGGCCCTTAAAACAGACACCCATTAGACAGGTGTCCCGTTCGATGGCCCTTGAACACACACCGGTCAGGCTGGAGCTTAACTCGCGATCGTTAGAGGAGTATTTTGTGGCTGTGTTACGCTTGGGTGGCGAGGCATCATGACCGCAGTACTCCTGTCGGGATCAGCCCGCGCCGCCAACCACCTGGATTAGAGACTTTGCCAAGTTTTTGTAGGCGAGGCAGCCAAGCAGTGTGTGTGTGTGTGTGTGTGTGTGTGTGTGTGTGTGTGTGTGTGTGTGTGTGTGTGTGTGTGTGTGTGTGTGTGTGTGTGTGTGTGTGTGTGTGTGTGTGTGTGTGAAAACATCGTAATGACAGAGACAGGATGGTAAGGTAGTGATGCAAGCAGTAGGAGGAAATAATTTTTAAACGTTTCAAAGACTCGAGCAGAAGACAACGAAAAAAAAAAAAATTAAAAAAAAGTAAAAAATAAAAAAATTCCTAAAAATAATAAAAGAGTGGAAGGTTTCTTTTATGGAATGGAATCTGATAAAGAGTGCAAGGCTTGGAGGCAGCGACCGACCACTGATCCATTGTATTTGCCGGGAAACAGGAAAAGAAAGTGTTTGGGTTTGGGTTCGCTTTTTATTTATTTATCTTAAGGGAAGGGAGGGCTATTCGTGCGGTTCACTTTGGGGACGGAGCGTGGCGTGGGTATGTGGGTATGTGGGTACAGGTACAGGTGCGGCCATCGCTCCATAAAGCCACAACGATCGCTAAGCCACGCAAGCCGGCCATCAACGCTACCAACACAAGGACCCTGCTTCCCTAACGAGATGACGCGCGTTGACACAAGTTTGAAGGATTTTTTGAAGTATTTATTTATTTCCCGCGAGGCCACCTGAGGGATATTGGTCTTACGTAATGAGTCTAAGTAGGGATTGGCTTCTTGTAAGTGATAGTCACGTGGTGGTTGTTATTGCGCGCCATGTCGCTTACCATATACAGAAACGCCCTGCTCTCTCACCACGGCTATTTGCAAAGGCCAAAGAGATGATTAGCCGCGTTCCCAAGAGTGTTTCTGCTCTTAATAATACAGATTTCTTCTTAATCTGCCACTAGAACCATGAAAACATCCTTAAAATTGCCCTACAAACACCTTTCAACTAGTGTCTATTAAA
>NC_087181.1:14471499-14501499 GCF_035594125.1 Scylla paramamosain
GCCTTTGTTGCTTGGAAACCTTTATATTAGTTTGCATTCTGTTTGTTAGGCATATCCAGTAAGCGACAGAGAGAGAGAGAGAGAGAGAGAGAGAGAGAGAGAGAGAGAGAGAGAGAGAGAGAGAGAGAGAGAGAGAGAGAGAGAGAGAGAGAGAGAGTCTTAACGTGGCTTTTATACGGCTAAGGCCCACCACAGAGATTTTTATGGGTATTCATCCACACCCATATGGACCTCTATGGCCCCCACCCACGCCCGCACCCCCCTTCCCCCCTCCCCGGCCCCATACACACACCCACACTTCCTAACCTCCACACGCCTCAACATTCACCTACCTGTACGCCCCTCCTCTTATCTCTTCTTGCTCCTACATTCCACACACCTATTCTATCCATATCTCTGTTTGTTTTTTATTTTTTTCTACTTCTCATCCGAATATCTTCCACCTGCTTTTTTCCACTCGCTTTCACTTGTCTCCACCTGTCACCACACGCTTCCTCTCTCCGCAACTCATTTTATTTTTCATTTTTGTTCCATATATCTTCCACTTGTTGTTTTCCACTCACTTAAGCCACCCACGGTCCTTCTTTCTTGGAGTGTTCTTCTCATATTTTTCTCCACTTGTCTTTACTTGTCCCCAGACTGTTCCTCCATCCACATCTCATTTTGTTCTCTATTTTTCATCCACATAGACTCCACATACTTTATTCCACTCGCCTTCGACATTCATACTTCCTCCTTCATGGTGTTTTCGTGTCATATTTCTCCTCCACTTATCCACACATTCCTCTTCCATCCACATTTCATTTTACTTTGCATTCCTCATCCACATAAACTCCACATGTTCTATTACACACGTCCTTTCCTCCTACAGGTTTTTTTTTTTTTTTCCCATGGTGTTTTCCTCTAATATTTCGTCTCCTCATGTCTTTTCCACTTCGAACTCATCCGATTTTTTATTTCTTATCACGTAACTTTCATTTATATTATTCCATTGTCTTACGGTGTCTATAGTTTCTCTTCCATGGTGTTTCTTCCTTATATTTTCTTATCTACATATATTTAAGCTCCTCCACCTGCCCCGTTCGCCTCCTCCACTCTCCACATGCCACAACTAACGGGCGCATACTTTTCCACACTGATACAAAAGCGGTGTATTTATATAAGGAAGTGAGATGTTGTGGAATAAGAGAGAGAGAGAGAGAGAGAGAGAGAGAGAGAGAGAGAGAGAGAGAGAGAGAGAGAGAGAGAGAGAGAGAGAGAGAGAGAGAGAGAGAGAAAGAAAAAAGATTGAATTTATGCCAACAATCCTTACATTCTTCTTTTTTCTTCTTTCCCTTCGTCTTTTTTTTTTTCGATGTATTGCATTAACTAAATATTTGCCAATTTATTTGCTCACACTGAATTGTAATTTTAGACCGAGAGAGAGAGAGAGAGAGAGAGAGAGAGAGAGAGAGAGAGAGAGAGAGAGAGAGAGAGAGAGAGAGAGAGAGAGAGAGAGGAAAAAATACATAAGCACATAACAAGTAACACGTAACAAGGAGACTCTTGATGATTCTTGAAGTAACAGCGAACTTCCTGCCTGGTGGTTAAATACATTCTCTCTCTCTCTCTCTCTCTCTCTCTCTCTCTCTCTCTCTCTCTCTCTCTCTCTCTCTCTCTCTCTCTACACTTTATATCTTGCTCAGTCCATATCTGGCATTTTTATTCTTATTTTTTGTAGTTATTTTTAGCGTTGAGTTACGTCCCAGTGATTCTTCTTCTTCGTCTACTTGCGTGGCCTACAACCCGAGGCCATAGCGGCGGCTGTCCGTATCAGAGGCTCCATGGCCCGCTATCAGACCCCCTGGCCAATTCAGACACCTCTTGGCCACGCTGGAATCTCTAATCTACAATCTGAGACCTTTACTTGGGTTATCTTCTCTCTCTCTCTCTCTCTCTCTCTCTCTCTCTCTCTCTCTCTCTCTCTCTCTCTCTCTCTCTCTCTCTCTCTCTCTCTCTCTCTCTCTCTCTCTCTCTCTCTCTCTCTTGTATGTGTTTTCTTGGGGCATATCTTATTTCTTGTGTTATTTGTTTTTTTTTTGTTTTTTTTTTCTTGGTATCTATGACTTTTCCGTGCTTTTTTTCTATTTAGTATTTCTTCTAGGACTTTTATTTTATTTTTTTTTTTATATTACGGTTTATTTATTTATTTATTTTATATCGTATTTTTTTCAGTTTTCTTGTTTGCAGGATTTGAATTTGTTGTTATCTTCGCTTTTTCATGTTTTCTGTTATTTACTTTTTTATGGGATTTTTTATTTCGTTTTCTACTCTTTTTTTAGTGTCCTTTTTTCATAGATTATTTGCCATCTAGAATTTTTATTTTTCTTACTTAAACTTTTTTTCGTACATCTTTTTGCATACAAGCTAGACTTTTCTTTTTTATACATGTATCTACGCATTTCTTCGCATATCTACTGACATGTATTATCTAATGTCTAGTACCTTTCTCTTTTATCAACGCATTTTTTTTTTCGCATATCTCCTCTTTTCATCTACTATATATATTTTTTTTTTTCCTGTAAGAGGGTCAATAAAAACAAAACCCACTTGAATCCCAGTTTCCAAAGAGAAGCCAAAGAGATCATCACCTCTATTATCTATTTATGTCTATCCTCTTTTTTTTTTTCTTTTTCTTTTTTTCATTAGTTTATATTTGTGAATTCGTGCAAGTGATCATATACCTTGGTTTACCTGCACGTGTCGCTACCTGGCCATGTCATCACCTGGTTAATTCACACCTGTGCTTCTGTTGTTGCTTAAGAAACATGTGGGAGAAACCATTCAGGAGGCACCTTCTTCCCACCCATCCCATTTATATCTGGTTTATCTTTGTTTGTCCAG
This sequence comes from Scylla paramamosain, assembly GCF_035594125.1. NCBI lineage: Eukaryota > Metazoa > Arthropoda > Malacostraca > Decapoda > Portunidae > Scylla > Scylla paramamosain. The sequence goes on from NC_087181.1 coordinate 14,474,383, forward strand.
GTGATTCTATATTTGTTTACCTGACCCTGACCTCGCCTGCTAATTTACAAACTCACACCTGTGCCTCTGTGTCGAGAAAATATCAAACATTAGAACCTCTTCCCAGCCCTCTTATTTCTTTTTAAGTTCACCTGGTTATGCCCTCACCCGGCAAAATCACACCTGTTCCCTGCTGTTACTTCCTTATAACCTATGGGAAAAATCAACTATTAGACCTTCCATCTCCCCTTTTCTCACTCTACCTCCTGTCTCACTGTTTCTCCCTCTTTTTTTCTTCACTGCGAGGCCATGATGTTTCTCCCTGGCTAGGCTGGCGTCGCCACGGCCACCCCCTCAAGGCCACGCCGCCGTCTGGGGCTGCAGGGCGGGAGGGAGGGGCCGGCCAGCCACTCCAGCGCGTTGGCGGAGCTTGATGCAACCTGGCAGCCTGTTTCGTGCTCAGCTGGGCTCAAGGTGGACTCTTCCTCCACGCTAACACGCCCACCACCACCACCACCACCACCACTACCACCACCAACATTGCCACTACTACTACCACCACCACCACCACCACTACTGCTACCACTACAATCATGATTCTCTCTCTCTCTCTCTCTCTCTCTCTCTCTCTCTCTCTCTCTCTCTCTCTCTCTCTCTCAGCGTCCCCTAACTCAATTGCTATCTTCTCTGTGTTACTTTGTTATTTTATAATCATCGGTAATTTTCTTTCTTCGCTCCTTCCTCTTCCTCACATTCCACGGGTCGGTTTGTCAATTTCTACTCTTACAATTTCTTTTTATTTTATTTTGTCGAGTGTCTGTATTTTTTTTTCTGTCTTTTTATTGTTCGACAGATTTCTTCCTTTTGTATTCTTTTGTGGATACTTTTCTCTCGTACACCTTTTAGTTTTCTCTTTTTTCTTTTTTTTTCCCTTACTTTCTTTTATATTATGTCTCCGCTTCCATGGACTTCAACCTTTCTCTTTTTCTGTTTTCATTCTTTTCTTCTTTTCTTTCATTTGCATACGTTTCAGTTCATTATTACCGGAATGTTCTTGTAATGGCGTGTTAATTTGTTTGGCGTTAAGTACTTCATCATTGTTTTACTCCCTCAATATCAGCAGGAGAGGGAGAGTGTGTAAATACGAAATATATAAGTAAATAAGTAAAGAAAGAAGAAAGGTAGGAAAGAGAAGGAAGGAAAAGAAAAATTAATACAAGTAAAGAAAGAAGAAAGGTAGGAAAGAGAAGGAAGGAAAAGAAAAATTAATACAAGCATACAGTGACGAGAAATTAATGAATATACAACCATAGAGATGAAAAATCATAAAATACAACCGCAGAGACGAAAAATCAACAAACCATACTGAGACGAAAAAAAAAAAATTATTCGTTATTTTTCAACATCGCAGAAACAAAGAAAAAAATACCTTTAACAATTATATTACTCCAAAAAAAAAACAAAGAAACAGGAGAACAAAATTAAATGGCTGAAAAAGTTATTACTGTTTAAATATATGAAAAAAGTTATTACCGTTTAAATATAAAGAAAAAAAAGACAAATACAGATGTACAAATACTCGAAATATGGCCCGAAAACAAAACCACAACTAACAATACCAAAAATAAAAGCGCAGCGCCTCTCGGAGAAGGAAAAAAATAGAGGAAAAAAAGTAAAAAAAAAAAAAAGATAAGCGAGTGAGCGAAAGTATAATGCAGGTGTATGAGAAGGAAAGAAAAAAAAGATATAAAAATAAGAATAATGGAGAGCGTTTAATATGAAGACGATGAGGATGATAACGAGGAGGAGGAGGAGGAGGAGGAAGAGAAGGAGGAGGAGGAGGAAAGAAGACTGAAGTTAATCTGAATGAGATGAAAGAAGCAGCAGCAGAGAGGCGACCCATTATATTTAAGAACCAGCTGAAGAAAAAAGGAAGGAATTGTTACGTAAATAAAAAAAATAGAAAACGAAAGACGATAATGCGAGGATACGAAGAGGGGGAGGAGGAGGAGGAGGAGGAGGAGGAGGAGAGGCTGGAAGGACCCAACCCCGATAGCCCATCTTGACTTCTTTCGGTGTTGGGAAGCAAAGAGGTTGTAATAGTTTGCTGACAGGCTTTTAAGTGTACCACCACCACCACCACCACCACAACCACCACCACCACCAGCACGACCTTGACTTCCCTTTTGATCATCGTTTCTCGCTTGCACAGAATAGAAAAAGGATCTACTCGTATATAGAATTCATCTCGTCCTCTACCTCTTTATCTATCTCCTTGTTCTGGTCCTTCTACAACAACAACAACAACAACAACAACAACAACAACAACAACAACAACAACAACAACAACAACAACTACTACTACTACTACTACTACTACTACTACTACTACTACTACGCCTGCTTCTACTTTTCATCCTCATCCAGGTACTTCTACTACTACTAACATCTACTATTACCACTTATACCACCACCACCACCACCACCACCACCACCACAACAACTAGCAAGAGACAAAGCCGCAGCCAAATTAGCAGAAAGACTATATCCAAAAAACCTCGGTGCTATCGTCCCAGATACACGCATATCTTGGTAACCACTCTGCTTTACATCATGTCCTGAGTCAACCTCCGGGCGAACCTTTATCATTGGAGGTGTTTAATTGTATTTATTTTCAACCTGCATGCCTGAGAGTTCGTCCGTCTGTCTGTGTGTCTGTTCCCCCTCCTTCCCGCCCCCCTCTCTCTCTCTCAGGCAATCTACGTGTCCAGCATGTGTGTAGAACTTAATCAGAAACCTATTCAAAGGATTTTCTTAGTGTCTGTGAAGAGAGTCAGGATCGATTACTTGGCGAGGCTCTGGTAGAATCCGCGGCCCTCGCCACTCCCCTCGGTGACCTGTGAGTAATGCGACGGAGAGAGAGAGAGAGAGAGAGAGAGAGAGAGAGAGAGAGAGAGAGAGAGAGAGAGAGAGAGAGAGAGAGAGAGAGAGAGAGGGGGGGATGGGGAGGTAAATACAAAGAATACAAGTGAATTTCAAACTGCAACTGAGAGAGAGAGAGAGAGAGAGAGAGAGAGAGAGAGAGAGAGAGAGAGAGAGAGAGAGAGAGAGGAGAGGGGGATGGGGAGGTAAATACAAAGAATACAAGTGAATTTCAAACTGCAACTGAGAGAGAGAGAGAGAGAGAGAGAGAGAGAGAGAGAGAGAGAGAGAGAGAGAGAGAGAGAGAGAGAGAGAGAGAGAGAATACAAGTGAATTTCAAACAGTAACTAGATTTTTTACTTATCTCCCTATCTACAATATTATAGAAAAAAAAACTACAGTATAAGGTTACAGAGGAGGAGAAAAAGCTACAGTTCTCTTCACTACCTAAAGTAATGTATAAAAAAGAAGCTATACAGTGTAAGATATAGAGGTACAGGTATAGACAATATAGGGGAAGAGAAAACGTTTGATCAGTAGGTGCTATTGTTTGTGGGGGGAGGGTACAAATGGCTGTCGATATGGTAATGTGAATATGTAGTGGAGAGAGAGAGAGAGAGAGAGAGAGAGAGAGAGAGAGAGAGAGAGAGAGAGAGAGAGAGAGAGAGAGAGAGAGAGAGAGAGAGAGAATAAGACAATAACAAATTAAGAAATGACAAATGCGGGAAACTAAAATAAATAGTAAGATAAAAGATACCAGAGAGAGAGAGAGAGAGAGAGAGAGAGAGAGAGAGAGAGAGAGAGAGAGAGAGAGAGAGAGAGAATAAGACAATAACAAATTAAGAAATGACAAATGCGGGAAACTAAAATAAATAGTAAGATAAAAGATACCAGAGAGAGAGAGAGAGAGAGAGAGAGAGAGAGAGAGAGAGAGAGAGAGAGAGAGAGAAATATGCGTCAGAAAATTTATGTATTACAACTAAACGTTAACAAGCACTGCCGTTGTTTCTTGTCTCATTACGTGCCGTACATAATTACATTGGCTTATTGATTTATTCGCCAATAGGTTCCGTGGCTTTATTCTCGCTCGCTCGTTGGGAAGGAATGCCAGACAAGCGATCGCCTCCCGTTAATTGGTTCAGAACTTGTTTGTCTTACTTGTATTATTGCGCCCAAGAATTTCCCGCTGGTACGACTGAATGAAGTAGTGAATAATGGTGATAGATAGTGGTAATAGTAGTAGTGGTTGTAGTAGTTGTTGTAGTAGTAGTAGTAGTAGTAGTAGTTGTAGTAGTTGTAGTAGTAGTAGTAATGATAATAATAATAATAATAATGATAATAATAATAATAATAATAATAATAATAATAATAATAATAATAATGATAATAATAATAATAGCGTTTTTTTATCAGGTATATATTTACATTGTTTGTTTACTTACTTACACATGAGCTTTTTTTTATTCTTTTTGTTACGTACACAAATTTAAGGCTTATCCTCACACACACACACACACACACACACACACACACACACACACACACACACACACACACACACACACACACACACACAGAATTAGCACCAACATAATACCTAGAAGAATTCGACTCTCTCTCTCTCTCTCTCTCTCTCTCTCTCTCTCTCTCTCTCTCTCTCTCTCTCTCTCTCTCTCTCTCTCTCTAATAACGTTATCCAGACTCATTCTTTGTGAAAATATAACTTGAATTTATCTACACATCTAAGAGAGAGAGAGAGAGAGAGAGAGAGAGAGAGAGAGAGAGAGAGAGAGAGAGAGAGAGAGAGAGAGAGAGAGAGAGAGAGAGAGAGAGAGAGAGAGAGAGAGAGAGAGAGAGAGAGAGAGAGAGAGAGAGAGAGAGTTACCTGCTAAATATATATACTTTTTCTTATTCATTCAAGGTTTTAGATTATCTTTCTAGATGTCTCGTCCTACTCCTCCTCCACCTGCCCCTCCTCCTCCTCCCCCTCCTCCTCCTCCTCCTCCTCCTTCTCTTCATGGCTACGTTTATAAAATCATCATCTTTAGCTCTAATTTTCTTTCTATATGAGCAACACTCACGCTTACACTCACCGCCGAGGAGGAGGAGGAGGAGGAGGAGAAGAAAGAGAAGAGTTTGCCTACCTCACGTCTTCTTCCCTCTCGTTGCACTCTTCTTCATGTCTTCTCTTCTTATACGAAACTTTTTTTTTTTCCTCCTAAAGTTTCCTCGAGGGGGAGAGAGGAGCGACGGGAGGGAAGACGATGAGAGAGAGAGACAGAGAGCGAGGGGGAGGGAGAAAGAGAAAGAGAAGTAAGTCAGAGAAGGAGAGTGAGAGGCGGGGCTGGAGAAGGCGGCGTGGCAATCCAGGCTTGTAAAATGTGTATTAGAACAGGTGTACTAATTACAGGCGTGGCGGAGTGGCGAAGTAACGACACCTGATGGAGAGGAAATGCTTGAGTCTCCGCGGATTCTATTTTTTTAACCTAATCGCTTTGATGACTGGAATACTAAGATCCAGTCATAGCCTCTTATTTTAAACCTCTCGTGTCGACCCTCGAATACTCTGCTTGCTCCCGCTGCCCAGTAAGATAAACCTAAGGTCCAGCCACCCAATCACTACCCCTGCTGCACCTCCCTTCTGTGATTGGAGGAGATAAGAGCCAATAGCCGCTCGTATTAACTAGACTGAAGGGATAAGGGAAAAAAAAAGAACGGACGGTAGAATTTAGACTCCAAGCTGTCCCTTTCCTAACCAGTGGTGCTTAGGTCAAGAAAAACCCGCGACCAATGGCTGGGTAGGTGCACGGAAAACGAATGACCAATGGCTGCGCAGATAAGGGGAAATGAGGACCAATGAGCGCTCAGATCGACGTGTGTAGTGACCAATGAGGACGAGGATCGGAGCATTAGTAGGCACGCTGGGGTGGTTGATTTGATAATGGGCCGGGAGACTGTGGAACTCGGCTTATATCCCAAGCTGGGGTATTGTCATGTCGATGTGAGTGTTCCTCTTGAGAGAGCTCGCCCGCCGCACCTCTCCCTCCCTCTCTCCCTCTCTGCGTCTCTCTCTCTCTCTCTCTCTCTCTCTCTCTCTCTCTCTCTCTCTCTCTCTCTCTCTCTCTCTCTCTCCTGGTTCTCCTTCCTCCTTCGCTCCCTCTCTCTCGTACCCTCTCTCTCTCTCTCTCTCTCTCTCTCTCTCTCTCTCTCTCTCTCTCTCTCTCTCTCTCTCTCTTCCTGTTTTTTGTTGGTTTGCCTTGGTTTGCCTTTTTCATTGTCTCTGCATCGTCTCTTCTTTTCTTTGTTAATTTTCCTCTCTCTCTCTCTCTCTCTCTCTCTCTCTCTCTCTCTCTCTCTCTCTCTCTCTCTCTCTCTCTCTCTCTCTCTCTCTCTCTCTCTCTCTCACCTTAACTTTCCCTCCCTCACATCATCCCTCATCCCATCTCCACCTTCCTCCTTCCCTACCACTACCAAACTTTCTACGTCAGCAATCTTCGCCATCGTAACACAGGCGACACTGCATAACCTCGTTTTAGGCTGGAAGACTTTGTGGTATCTCTTTGAACTGTCTCCTCCTAGCAAACCTCCCACCCCCTTCCCGTCCCCTATCTACCCCCGCCCTATCTCTCCCTCAGGCAACCCTTTCCACCCACACCACACACCGCTGTCCTCATCCCAAGGGCCTTACCACCCTGTCGCCTTAACTAAGGGTTACATTCCCTAATACAAGCTAATTTCCAACGAGTTTAAGCTTGGGTAGGCTTTCAGGTATTTGGGCTCGAGGTAGATGAGAAGGGAGGAGGAGAGGAGGGAGGAGAAGGAGGAGGAGAGGAGCAGGAGAGATGTTGCTGGGCCAAGGATGAAGAGGAGTGGGAGTAGGTGATGCGGTTTCACTTTGCCAAGCTCACTACGGTCGCCGCATTCGGGTTGTGGTATGTTGTGTTGTTGCGGATTGGTCAGGGAGTTGATAGGGCTTAAGGACGAGGCTGAGGGGGCAGGGGCTGTGTGGAGGGTGCGGGTCTGGGAGGAGGAGGACTTGAGTTTTAAAGGTAGGAGCTGGATTGGGTTCATTCTGGAGGGTTTTTCTTTTGAGGGAGTGGGCTGATTGGAAGGGCTGTGTTAAAGGTTAGGTTAGGTTAGGTTAGGTTAGGTTAGATTTGGCTGGGTTAGGTTAGGTTAGGTTAGGTTAGGTTAGGTTAGATTTGGCTGGGTTAGGTTAGGTTAGGTTAGGTTAGGTTAGGTTTGGCTGGGTTAGGTTAGGTTAGGTTAGGTTAGGTTAGGTTAGGTTAGGTTAGGTTAGGTTTGGCTGGGTTAGGTTAGGTTAGGTTAGGTTAGGTTAGGTTTGGCTGGGTTAGGTTAGGTTAGGTTAGGTTAGGTTAGGTTAGATTTGGCTGGGTTAAGTTAGGTTAGGTTAGGTTAGGTTTGGCTGGGTTAGGTTAGGTTAGGTTAGGTTAGGTTAGGTTAGGTTTGGCTGGGTTAGGTTAGGTTAGGTTAGGTTAGGTTAGGTTAGGCTAGGCTGGGTTAGGTTAGGTTAGGTTAGGTTAGGTTAGGCTGGGTTAGGTTAGGTTAGGTTAGGTTAGGTTAGGTTAGGTTAGGCTGGGTTAGGTTAGGTTAGGTTAGGTTAGGTTAGGTTAGGCTGGGTTAGGTTAGGTTAGGTTAGGTTAGGTTAGGTTAGGCTGGGTTAAGGTTAATGGATACTTGACTGGGTTGCCCCAATCTAACCTAATCCAACGTAACGTAACCTAACCAAACCAAAGCAAACCTAACCTAACCCGGCTTGACCATACCAAACCTAATGTAACCGAACTTAACCTAACATAACATAACATAACCTTACCTTACCTAGCCTAATCTAATTATCTAACGTAAACTAACTTAACATAATCAAATTTATTAATAGATTGATCTGAAGCTGTTTGTTGCCGCGTTAAAGTTAACTAAGACTAACTACGCTTTGTTCAAGGCAAGTTGGAGGAGGGCAAGGGGATATAACTGGTTGATATAGATAGAATTAGATATCACCTCAGCCTTAGAATTAGACTTGGAGGTTCCTATGTAGAAAATAAGGCCTACGCCACTTCTAAACACTCAAACAAGACCAGCTGTGCGGCGAGGCTTGAGTCATGACACGGAGAAGAGACAAGACAAGACGGAAAACACCACGTCAATATTTAAACACTCCCTGGACGCAAGTTTAAATAATTAGACTCGAAGGCTCAAGAGTTCTGATCGGATGAGGCTCAATCACCGCAAGTTCGATTCCAGCTGGCATGAGACTCGGCAGATTGTGTGGAGCGTAGGAGCGCCTCCCCTGGCTGGCTGGCATGGCTGTGGCTGGCATGGCTGGCTGGCTGGCTGGCTGGCTGGCTGGCTGGCGGCGGGAAGGAAGGGTCGGCCAGACAGGGACACCCACTGATACAACATAAGAAGCCCGATGATTGATGTGTCGGAGGAGATAAACTCGCGCAGAGGAGAAAGAAAAATTAAAGGGCACTGAAATAATAGAGTTCTCCCTGCCTGGTGAGGGGAGATTTATGCGCAATATATGTAGAGGGCGCGAGCCACAGGGAGGTCAGGAAACCAGGGACGCACGGGATGGAGGGATGGCGTATTGATTCCTGCACGAGACGAGGAGAGATGGAAAAACAACACTGCACAGGAACTCTTAACCTTTCCTCTGCTTATGACACGCACGGTTCCTCACTCACAAACTGCTCTGACACGTTGCTTTTAGTTCAGCACCCATTTCTGAAGAATCAACACTGCATATGTACTTTTAACCTCGATTCTTTACTCAATGAATACTTTTACTACATTATTTTTCATTCACCAGCCACCTCTGAACATTATATTGGCCAGATATCGAAAAATCGACACTGCATACGAACTTTTAACCTTTCCCTTACTTATTATTCACGGTTCTTTATTCACAAACTAATCTGTCCCATTAGTTTTCACTCACCAGTCATCTCTGAACATAAAACTGCCTGAAATATAAATAAATAAATAGAAACTGCTCCTTTAACCCATTTCCTTTCTTGTACGTGCTTATAAAGATTTTGTGCAGTGCTTTTAGTGTTGGGAAGTGTTGCAGTGATTGGGTTAATGAAAATCTTTTAATGAGAGGGAGAGGGAGAGGGAGCGCTAGTGACAGTGTATTAGTTAGGCAAACGACAGGCTGAGAAAGAGAGAGAGGAAGTAAACTGAATACGCATTTTAAAGTGTGAGAGAGAGAGAGAGAGAGAGAGAGAGAGAGAGAGAGAGAGAGAGAGAGAGAGAGAGAGAGAGAGAGAGAGAGAGAGAGAGAGAGACACACACACACACACACACACACACACACACACACACACACACACACACACACACACACACACACACACACACACACACACACACAGACCTAATAGCCCAGTTCGCGGAAGACGCTTGAATCCCCGTCAGGAGAAGAAGGCGGAGATGGAGGCGCGCACTCTGATCACCTCCGTTCGGCCGCCTCATCACCGCCTTATCTTGCACGACAGGCTGGATTAGAGGCTCCGGGCCGGATGAGGTATACTTTATGAATAATTAAGTTATGCTAATGACCGACCTATACCAAGCCTTTCTTTCCGTCGCATTCAATCCGCTCACTCCCCGCCACCAGCAAGTGACGGACGGCCAGAACAGCGGCATTTCTACCCCATATGTAGATGACCCTCACCGCGTCTCGGAATGCCTCTCTTTCGCCCTTCTCTTCCTCCTCCTCTTCCTCTTCCTTCTCGTCGTGTCTCCCTCCATCTGAATACCATCTACCCTGCCTCCTCCTCCCTCCTGTTTTACTCCTTCACGTCTGTCTTCCCTTTCTTGTCTCTTTTTTTTTTCTCTCTTTCTCTGTTTCCTCGTTTGTTATTTTGATTTCTTTCTCCTTCTCTCCATATCGTCGTCCTCCTTTATTCTTCCTCTTTATGCTTCCTTTTTTCCGTCTCTCTTTCATCTGTTATCCTTTAATTCATCCCTCCGCCTCTCCATCTCCCCTTCTACCATGTTATCACTTTTTTCTTTCTCCTTTTTCTTCCTCTTCATCCTTCCTTCCATCTGAATCATCCTTTTCTCTTCTTCCTCTTATTCTGTTATTCTTTATATCCTTTCTTCATTAATCCTCCTATCCATCAGTATTATCACCTCTACTTTCCTTTCCTCTTTCATTATCCTTTCTTTCATTATTCCTTTCTTTTTATTCATCTGTTCCTTCTCTCGTTTTCTCCTTCCCCTCAATGTTCTTACCATCCCCAATTTCTTTACCTCTATTCTTTTTCTTCTCTTTTATTCTGCTCACTATCACCCCATCTATACCATCCCCCATCTCCCCTCATCTGCCCCCTTTCCCTTCTTCTATTCCTTTCTTTAAGCTCTCCTAGTCCTCTCTCTCTCTCTCTCTCTCTCTCTCTCTCTCTCTCTCTCTCTCTCTCTCTCTCTCTCTCTCTCTCTCTCTCTCTCTCTCATTGTTATTATTATTATTATTATTATTATTTTTATTATTGTTATTATTATCATTATTATTATTATTATTATTATTATTATTATTATTAAGTATTGCCTATCTTAATCATCACTTTTATTTCTTACGCAGCATTTTATATTAATCAAATCACCACCACCATCATTGTTTTCTTTCGTGTTGTTGTTTTTTTACAGGAAATACGCTTTTTTTACTTTTTTTTTGTCCTTGTTCAGAAACCCTCCTACATATAAAAAATAAAATAAATAAATAAATAAATAAATAAACAAAATATAAATCATCACCATCATCATCATCATCGTCATCATCATCATCATCATCATCATCATCATCATCACCGAACGAGAGGCAAAATAAATAAATAAATAAATAAAAAAACACTGACTCACGCACACAATTCCAAGCATTCCTTAGCACATTTTCTGTCCTCGTGCTTCTCTCCTTTGATCCCCGTGTTAAGGCGAGATCCCGCGATGCCTCGAGCCCCGCCGCTACTGTAGGGGCGCTGGGGAGGAGGGAAGGGGACAAGGGGACTAGGGGGGCGGAGGGGAGGACGAAGAGGGGTCGCGGCGCCCTGCTGGGGAGATAGAAGCCTTGGGACAAAGCAGGAGATTGAAAGTGCGATACAACGGCACAACCCTCATCATAATCCTTCATAACCCTCGCGCTTGAGTCCAGGATCATCTCCACCTCCTCCTCCTCCTCCTCCTCCTCCTCCTCCTCCTCCTCCTCCTCCTGGGCGTTCTTGGCAGCCTCCTGGATCTGCTAGTTTTAGATTTTACCACTGATACAAACGTCGTAGGTCTAGCTGCCTTCTATTATGCGGAGATTACGATGATGTGTGTGTGTGTGTGTGTGTGTGTGTGTGTGTGTGTGTGTGTGTGTGTGTGTGTGTGTGTGTGTGTGTGTGTGTGTGTGTGTGGTGATGGTGGTTTTGGTAGTAGTAGTAGTAGTAGTAGTAGTAGTAGTAGTAGTAGTAGTAGTAGTAGTAGTAGTAGGAGCAATGAGATAGATGTGGCATTGCATTACCGTATCCGAACACACACACACACACACACACACACACACACACACACACACACAGAGAGAGAGAGAGAGAGAGAGAGAGAGAGAGAGAGAGAGAGAGAGAGAGAGAGAGAGAGAGAGAGAGAGAGAGAGAGAGAGAGAGAGAGAGAGAGAGAGAGAGAGAGAGAGAGAGAGAAACAAACAAACAAACAAAGAAACAGAGGAAGAAAAAGAGAAAGACACAAACAGAGACAGAGGAAATGAGAAACAGAGACACAGAGAACCACAGAGACACAGACAGCCGAGAGACAGACAGGTGTAGCGGAGCGGTCTCGGAAGAAGCTAATGACTTGTGTACGTGTTAGTCTGAGGATCAATGCTCATCTTTTGTTTGTAGATGGACGCCGCTGCCCTTACGCCGCTCCTACAGGACTCCTTAAGAGCCCATTGAGGTTTCTGCAAACACTCGAAAGGGCAGCGTTCTGGGGGTGGCATGTGGGGGCAGGAATCGGAGGGGGCCGGAGGGGGATGGAGTTGGGTAGACTCATATTGCATCTAAAGGGAAAGCCGCTCCCCTATACCAGCCCCCTAAGTCTCCCGTAAGATGCACATGGTAGCAGAGTCTCGTTAGATGCTGGGGCTTCCACACAAACATGTCCCGCCCAAGCAAATATGGGGCGGTAATGCTTAGATACGAGTCGTTAAATGTCTGTCTAAGTGGTGATGCGGAGTCCCGAGACGATATGAAGGCGGCGATGTGATGTTTCGTTGCTCTTGCTGGCGCCACCACTACTACTGCCATTACTACTATTATTCCTCATGCTACTACTACTACTACTTCTACTACTATTACTACTACTACTACTACTACTAATGTCGAAGTGACGATGTGAAGTCCAAATATGTTCCTCTTGGGGCTACCACCACCACCACTACGACTACGACTACTACTACCACTACTAGTACTACGACTACTACCACTACTACTACTACTACTACTGCTGCTAGCACCATCGCCGCCGCTGCTCACTGTACCATCCAGTCTGAATTTAATCCCAGGAACCCCCGCCGTGTTATAGCTGTCGTCCTCGCGACCTCATCCCCCCCTGAGGTACCCCCGTGTTTTTGCCCCGTACGGACGAAGCGCCGGCGGGTCCTGCAGGGTCCACCGGGGTCCTGGCGTGGTTCTGCGGCGGTGGGGTCCTGCAGGGCGTGCGGCGGAGGTCGTGACGAGGACAGCGGCGCGTCTCAGGGACATTTACGATTTTAGGCTAATTGTGGTCTGAATGGCCCCGCTGGCTTTATGGATATTTACTGTGCCCGCCTCAGACTACCGCTGTGAGATGCCCTGTGTGGCCCCCTTCGCACCCCCTCGCCCCGCTCGCCCGCCCAGCACTCTGAGACGCCCATACGCACGCCCTACACACACACACACACACACACACACACACACACACACACACACACACACACACACACACACACACACACACAGTTGTTTTCCTATCCCCACTCATATTCTTTCTCTCTCCCTCTCACACACACACACACACACACACACACACACACACACACACACACACACACACACACCTGTAATAGGCGCCCACACCTGTGCACGCCATGTTTGCCGAAGTGTCCTCCTAAAGAATAATAATGTCATTTTTATCACACTCTATCTTCTGTCCATCTCCCGATGTATATTTTTGTGTGCTTCAGTCTCCTCCTTTCTTTTCTTTCTGTTTTTTTATTTATTTATTTATTTATTTATTTTTATGTGTATGTTCCTTTTATTTTCCTCCTTATCCATCCTTGTTCTTTCTCTACTTTTTTTTTTGTGTTCATCAGTTTTTTTCTTTATTCTTTTTGTTTCCTTTGTTATTTATTTTCTCCCGTTTTTATGTTATTCTTCATATATCTGCTTCTCTATTACATTTTTGGTGTACTTATCATTTCTCTTTTGATATATTTCAGTCATTTTATTTCCTCTCTCTCTCTCTCTCTCTCTCTCTCTCTCTCTCTCTCTCTCTCTCTCTCTCTCTCTCTCTCTCTCTCTCTCTCTCTTTTATGGCGGCCTAAACAGACTCGTTTTTTAATATCTAAATCTTTATTTCTCTCCCACTAAAGAAGAGGAGATAAAAAGAAAAAAAAAACTTCCAAGTCCCGTCGAGAAGTAAGGAAAGGAGGAGAAGGAGAAGGAAGGAGGGAGAGAGGAAGGAGAGAGAAGGAACAAATGAAGGAAGAGAAGGAAATGCGTGAAATATTGCACAGTCAGATATGTTTAATTGCAGGAGGAAAAACACTCCAGAAAATAAATACTGTAGAAAGTTTTGATATTATTGTTGTTTATGTCCTCTGTGGGCTAGCGGCAGGAGGAGGAGGAGGAGGAGGAGGAGGAGGAGGAGGAAGAGGAGGAGGAGGCTAGTGGCAGGAGGAAGAGAAGGAGGAGGAGGAGGAGGAGTACTAGTTATTGTTGCTGCTTGAATGCCTGTATATTTTTGCAGTAAACAAAAGCAACCAAACCTGAAAGTAAATATTGGAGCAAAAACACCAAATCACGAGGTAGGAACGTGTCAAAATTAATTATGCAGGTACAGGTAAGAAATACCCAGCCAGGTGAGGAGGAGGAGGAGGAGGAGGAGGAGGAGGAGGAGGAGGAGGAGGAGGAGGAGGAGGAGGAGGAAGAAGAACAGGTGGAGGTAAGGAGCAAGGAAGGAAGAGGGATGAGGCTCAGAAGGGTATAGTACTAGAGAGAGAGAGAGAGAGAGAGAGAGAGAGAGAGAGAGAGAGAGAGAGAGAGAGAGAGAGAGAGAGAGAGAGAGAGAGAGAGAGGCTTGTTTTGTGAGAAGGAGAAGGGACAGTTTGAGAAGGAGGGATGTGTCTGCCCAGAGGAGGAGGAGGAGGAGGAGGAGGAGGAGGAGGAGGAGGAGGAAGAGTCAGGGAGGTATGGAGGAGTGACTAGAAGGGGCTTGTTTGAAGGAGAGGAGAGAGAAAGAGGGGGAGGGGGAGGAGATATCTTTGTGGGGGGAAGGTGTCTCTTTGGAGGTAAGGGGGGCATAAGCTGCGCCCGGGGCTTATGGAGGAGACTGTATAATATGACTGCACTGACTGGAGGAGCAGCTGAAGGAGGAGGAGGAGGAGGAGGAAGAGGAAGAGGAAGAGGAGGAGGAGGAGGAGGAGGAGGAGGTAGTGGTGGTGGTGGTGGTGGATAACATTTCGTGTGTGGTGACACTTATGCAGTTTCTCTCTCTCTCTCTCTCTCTCTCTCTCTCTCTCTCTCTCTCTCTCTCTCTCTCTCTCTCTCTCTCTCTCTCTCTCTCTCTCTCGTAGCACGTATCCATTTCAAATTATTCATCTACACAAATCTACCTTACCTAACCTAAATTACCTACTTTCTGATTATATCTATTCATCTATGTATCTGTTTGAAGACTAAAGCGAAAAATTATTGAGAATCTGCCTGCTGACACACACACACACACACACACACACACACACACACACACACACACACACACACACACACACACCTAATGGACGCGATACAACAATTTCGAGGATCCCAACGGTCTGAAGTCCTTCCCTAAGCGCACCTTTTTATTATCCTTTTACGTCCAGTCCGCGTGCGTCATAGGCCATTTAGAATCTATTAGTAGCACCTTTAACGTCTTTTGTTTATAGTGGAATGGCTCATCGCGCGGCGCCCTCGCTGCCTCCACTGGTACTGAGATGCAAAGACGCGGTGAAGAATGCGGTTCGTCTTTCGTACGTTTTTTTTTTTTCCTCCTTTTTTTTTGTCGGCTTGATTTTGCTTGTTTAAAATTAATGGCAGGAATGCTTGTGTGTGTGTGTGTGTGTGTGTGTGTGTGTGTGTGTGTGTGTGTGTGTGTGTGTGTGTGTGTGTGTGTGTGTGTGTGTGTGTGTGTGTGTTATTTTCCACACAGTTCTCACCTGAAACTCCCTGTAAACCTTATTCGTGAGGTTTTGAATGCGTATAAGTAGAGAGGGAATGTCAAGGTTGTACGTGTTGATATTTTGGGCATATGTTGTGGGCTACTGTTATGTATTATTAAATGTTGTTGTGTTATTCAGTTGGTCTGAGTTATTGTTTATGTAGTATGAGTAAGTATGTATATGTCGCTGTATACTGTGATCGATAAACTAACTGTGTGTGTGTGTGTGTGTGTGTGTGTGTGTGTGTTAGGAACCGAAACCTCAGCCAATTTAATCTCACCCCACCTCTCCTCACCACACCCCGTCTCGCCTCACTCCATCCCACCTCTCCTGCTCTGCTTTACCTTGTGGCACAGAAAAAGAGAATGCCACGCGGAAGTGTGGTTGTAGTACCAGTAGTTTAGGAAGATTGATCATAAAAGTTGCGTTAGTTTTACGAGTGTTTCCTAACTAGTCGCTGTTCTTAGTAAAAAAAATGACGCTGGTAGTTTTGTCTTAAGCGTTCGATAGCTGGAGAATTAATGGCGTCGCTATAAAACGGACGAACACACGGATAGACAGACAAATATTGCAGTTATTTCCAAACAAGTGGCCGCAAAACAAATATGCTGCTAGAAAGTTGATTCAGGTTTTGCATTTTTGGGTTCTTAAATTTCTCTTATAAATGGAATAAGTGGGAGAAGCAGGATGATAAACAGACAGGCAGACAGAGAAATATCATTAATATTTCCAAATAAATCATCATAAACAAATACGCTATTGAACTGTTGATAAAAAAAATGTCTTTTGTCTTGAATCTTCCATGTTTTGTGAATTCATGGCTATTCGAGGGCAAACAGACAGACAGACAAATGTCATTAGTGTTTCCAAATAAATCACTATAAACGCACTAGATAGAAAAAAAAGGTCTTGTTTGTCTTTAGCCTTCTATGTTTTAGGAATTCATGGCTATACAAAAGAGAATGCAAACACAGACTTTTTTTCAGAGCCGTCCAGTACAAGTCAGTGCCCTACCCGTCCATAGCCAGCCGTACCAGACCGTAACAGACTAACCCGTCACATCACACCTCATTTCCCACGCGGCCTGAGTGCATCGTCCTCCGCGCCTCTATTACTCGTACACGTCTCCTCGTCACGTCAGGAGGTGTTCGTGGTAAAGTTTCAAAGTTCCCATTAGATGCTGAGGTCTTCCCTACCCATTTTTATTATTTATTATGCCTATAGACTCTGCGTTAACATTGCACGTCGGGAGTTACTAATGCAGCTAGTTAACATTAGATTCTGGAGTCTTTCGTTGTACATAATTTATTCTGTCATTATGCGTAGTCTCAAAGTTAGTACTGGACGTCGGAAGCCACTATTCCAGTACCAAAGCTCCAATTAGATCCTCGTATAGTCTTTCATGCCATATTATTTCAGTTCCATAGCTTCTATTCGATCGTCCAAGAATCTCCCACAGCACATTCATATCCTACGCCGTGCCTACTTCTTCACTTCTCTGGCTACCTTCAACTACATTCCAATACCTCTGTCTCTTGTTCCCTATTTCCTGTATAGATCTTTTCCTTATACATCTAGAGAAAAAGAGTTGTCCGTACAAGACTCCCATGCACACAGAAGAGAGTCATAACTTACTGCCACACATCCAAGGGGCGAAACAGACTCCCACATATCCAGAAGAGAGCATAACAGAGCTCCAAACATCCAGCGAGGGAGCATAACAGGCTGACATACAATCAAACGGACAAGACAGACACCCATTCATCTAACGAAGGAGCGAAATAGAGCCCCATACATCCAGTAGAGAGCATAGCAAACTCCAACACATCCAACGAAGGAACATAAGTGATTCCCATACATCTATAAAAAACGGGATACCAGATTTCCATAGTCAAATAAACGGTATCTAGACCCCATGTGTCGTAAGAAAACTGGAAGAACTTACCTCTAAGGGGACTCTTCATGGCCGCCTCCACCAGGCCTGCCAGAAGCTGTAGGGACTTGGGATCCTGGGCCAGGCCACTGCTGAAGGCGGCCAGGGCGTCTGCGTGTCGGCCCAGGCACTGCAGCGCCACGCCTTGCCGGTAGTAAGCCTGTGGGAGAGACTCGGAGTTACACTTTGACGAGAGGGATTGAGGAGATAGGCTGGACATTGATTACTACTGGAAGATATATGAAAAGAAGGTTTTTGAGGGATGAAAAGTAAGGATAGATCAACTAACTAATTCTCTCTAAAACTGCTGTTGAATTGGCTGAAAAGTAAGCATAATCTCTCTCTCTCTCTCTCTCTCTCTCTCTCTCTCTCTCTCTCTCTCTCTCTCTCTCTCTCTCTCACGTACTAGAAGGGAGCAGTGCGGGGACTTGCGCGCCATCTTGCGGGTTCGCCACACACTGCGCAGGGTGAGCCAGGTGACCAAGGGGCGTCGTTTACCGCGAGCTGCCCCCTTGTTGGCGCCGCCCCCTCCGCGCAGCAGCACCATGGCGCCCCTGCCTCACTAAGGGGCTCCTCACCAGGCAGGGATAAGGGGCCGGGGCGCTGATCCCCTTATCAAGCTGTCCTCATGGCTTCTTTCCTTTCTGTCCTTGCCTTTCACTTTCTTTTCTCTTTTTCTTTCACTTTTCTTTTTCTCCTAAGATTGATAGATGAAAAGGTAGTTTTTTCTTCCTTCGTTCGTTCGTGTGTGTGTATGTGTGTGTGTGTGTGTGTGTGTGTGTGTGTGTGTTTACCAGCCAACGAACATTTGGTAACAACAGCCAAAAAAAAACACACTTGACAAAAAACGACCCATAAATCAAGTACCCAAACCCTCATGTACACACACACACACACACACACACACACACACACACACACACACACACACACACACACACACACACCAAACACACAAACAAAAAAATAAAAAGCAAGAGATAAAAAAATAAATAAAAACTGAACACCCGGGACAAAATGCAGCTTCATGAAAGGGTTCGATTAGGGTTCGAAGCAGCGTGAAGCCTTTGATTAATAGCTTCCAAGTGGATCATGAAACGGCCTCGAAAAGGCATCGACCAGCATGAGACGACTCTGATTAATTACCTTGAAACTCTACTGCTGACCGCGTGACTAGAGACGGGGGAGGAGGAGGGGGAAGGAGGGGAGGGAGGAGGGTCAGACGGAAAGGTGGAAGGTACAGTTATGAAGAGAAGAAATAAGGATGGGAGAAAATAAAGGAAACGTGAAGAAGGTGGATAAAGGAGTCGGAAGAGAGGGATAGAAAATGGAAAGGAAAGTAAAAAAAAAAAGTATGAAGAAAAGATAGATGCAAAGGGTGGTAGAGAAGGAGGAGGTGTACGAGGTGGTGGTAGAGGAAGAGTAGGAGGAGGAGGAGGAGGAGGAGGAGGGTCAGACGGAAAGGTGGAAGTACAGTTATGAAGGAAGAGAAGAAGCGAGAATGGGAGAAAATGAAGGGAAGATGAAAAGTAACACTGTGGATAAAGATGGCTGAAGGGAAGGACTGATAGAGAAAACGAAGATAACGAAAGCATTAGGGGAAGGTCGATGCAACACCAAGAAAAGCGGGCATGTATCAAGATGTTTTGCCAGTTTAATAGCGGCAGTTCTCCCCTGTCTCATCGAATAGCTCCTTTCATTCTTAGTAATTTTGACACTAGAAATTTATTATAACCCCGCCACGATGTTTTAATGTTAACTCGTTTTCGAAGATACTAGTGCCGCGAGGAGCACACCAGCCCGCCTCAAGTAATGTCGCCAACTGTCTACTTGCGGGAAGCGGTGTGTGTTCGTACGTGTGTGTGTCAACATGTTTGCGCCGGCGCGAAATAAGTCACGCTGATTGGATACTTTGAGGGAGACAGTGCCACGGACCAATGAAAAAATACGTAATTAATTCAGCCAATAATATCGCTTTATTTCGTCGGAGAAACAAAAACACGGCCTACATTTGAATTTTGAACCACTGTGAGGAAGGTGTCTGTGCGCGTTGGAAGTACTTGCCTAACCACGAAAATACTCAAGATTCCCTGACTTTTTACATGAATACAGTGTTCTGCCGCGAGTGTGAGGTGTGTGAGGCGCCACAACAACCATAGCTGGCGAGACGGCGGCTGGAAGGGGGAGGTGAGAACGACTGGAGTGCTGCGCCGTTAGGACAGTAAGGTTTGTTGGCGAACTATTCATGGTTAAATTAGGTTATGTTAGGTTGGGTTTAGTTAGGTCTAGTTAAATTTGGTCTAACACCTAACAGTCCCGTGGCGTGAGACCAGTAGATCATTACGTAGCGAGTGATAAAAGTACGTACTCGTGATGATTTATTTATTTATTTATTTATTTATTTTCTGTTCGACTTCATGTTTTGTATTAATGTTACTCGTTTATATAGCAAATCAGCAGTTCTTGGGGGGACGGGAGGAAGGGAGTAAAAAATAAAACGACTGATTTACGGTTAGTGGATTAATTCAAAACACACCGAAATCTACCAGAAGAGAAATATTTTCGTTCACCATCTTGAAACAACGGTCAAACATCTTAATATTTACCGAAAAGCAGAGAGAGAGAGAGAGAGAGAGAGAGAGAGAGAGAGAGAGAGAGAGAGAGAGAGGAGGAGGAGGAGGAGGAGGAGGAGGAGGAGAAGGAGGAGGTCGTTGAGAAAGTATGAAACTGTACTCAGATGTTTTTCTTTTTTAATTAGTCTTTTCCTGTTCCTTATCTTCATGTTGTTCATTATCAGTAACGAGCGAAATCACAGATAACAATGTTTCCTGTTGTTGTCTTGTTATCAGTGCCATCTGCTGACTGAAAGGTAAAAAGGGAACCGTTGACTTCCCTTTATCATCACCACCATTATCATCGTCATTGTTATTCGTTACCATTCATAACATTGTATAGTTTCAGAAAAAAAAAATTTCCTGTTTTATTCGTATTATCAACTTGTTTTATCATTATTATCATCACCATCATTCATACACGCATTCACCAACATTGCGTAGTCCTATCTCCTGCTTTATTCATCTTATTAGCAGTTAACTTCTTTCTCTTTCTCATCATTATCATCATCATCTTGTTCATTATCATTCATACACGCATTCTCTAGCATTGCATAGTTTCAGATCGCAGTACTTCCTGCTTCACTCCCATTATCAGCGCCATCTATTGACTGGCATCCCCACCACATACCTCCCAGTCCTCCACACTCGCCTTGGCTTCACCTTCGCGACTTTTAATGACGAAGGCAACAAATATTAATGAATTTTCTCCAATCCATAGTGGTGATATTAAACAGCAGGGATTGGTATGCTTAACACGCCCCCAACCCTCCCACCCCCACACCGACTTCTTTGTACACCCCCCTCCTCTGATCTACCATTCCCACCCAACCTACTCATCCACCCGCTGCAGCCATCCCCTCTTCTCTCTCTCTCTCTCTCTCTCTCTCTCTCTCTCTCTCTCTCTCTCTCCTTTTCCCATTCCTTCATTCCTTTCAGCAACGCCTCTGTATCTTCTTTTTTTTTGTTTATCTTTTTCTCTTTCTTATTCTTTCCTTTTGTTTGTGTGTTGGTTAAGTTGAGTTTCATCTCCCTGCTTAGCTTACCTGGCCGGTTCATCACACCTGGCGTTAATTATCAAGTTTGAGGAAGGAACCTGTTAGTTTTATAGCTTTTCGTTCTGTCTCTCTCCCAGCCTCTCCCTCTCCCCCTGTCCCTCTCCCTCTCTATCTGTCTAACTGTTAATCATCTTTATTAATTAGGATAAACTAGTATTTCCTTGTCATGCCCATTTATTTTGACCTCTCCTCCTCCTCCTCCTCCTCCTCTCTTCTGTCCCAAATCCCTCAGTTTAGTTTACACAGTACAATTTATAAAGCAATCTCGTAAGATTCAAGAAATCCTCTATATTTTGATATTCCTTTGTATTCCTTTACGTTCCTCCTCCTGCTCTTTCCCTTCTCATAATTATCAAACAATCCTGCAATTCTCAACAAAATCACCACTTTACGTTCTTCCTTTGTTTTCTTTACGCTCCTCCTCCTCCTTCTCTTACTCCTCTTCCTCCTCCTCCTCCTCCTCCTTCTGCTTCGCCTTCTGCAGCGGCGTAAACAGTGCTTGCTTGCTTGCCGCGGGTTGTCGAGACGCAAATTATCCTTCGACACCTTCTTCATGCACCTGTCCGCCGGCCGTCACCTGGTGCCCACCTGCCCTAATGCTGAGTGACACCTGAGCCGCGGGAGGAATGTCCTTCACCTGCACAATCAAGAGAAGGATGCGTGAGGTGACAGCTGGAATTTGGATGCTGGAAGTGGTGGTGGTGGTGGTCGTAGAAGGTAGCTCGGTCTCTCTCTCTCTCTCTCTCTCTCTCTCTCTCTCTCTCTCTCTCTCTCTCTCTCTCTCTCTCTCTCTCTCTCTCTCTCTCTCTCTCTGTTATTTCTTTATCAGTTTTCCAGTTCGTTACTCTTCCTCCACCTCCATTTTCTCCTCTTCTCTTCCTCCTCCTCCCCCTTCTCCTCCTCCTCCTCCTCCTCCTCCTCCTCCTCCTCCTCTTCTTCTTCCATCTAGTTATCTTCATCTCATCTCTTTATTATCGTTCGTGTCGATTTTTCCTCTCTTTTATTGGTTTAATTCGTTTCGTCTCTTATCATCTTTTTTTTTCCTTTTTCTTTTCGTCTTCCCTAAAATTTATTTCCCATTTACCCTGTGACTTTCCTTTTGCTAATGGAGTTTCCTTCAATTCACATTTAATTCTATTTATTTTTCCCTTCAAACGATAATAAGAAAGAAGCGACACAGAAACAGGGGGAGAAATATAAACACTTAAGGATGAGACGGGAAGAACTGAAAATGTATAAAGTTAGAGAATAAACTGGAAATAAAAGAAAAATAAAGTGGATGAGAGGAATTTACAACTTAACGAAGGAGAAACGGCATAGGAGGAGGAGGAGGAGATGAAGAAGTGATGAAAGTGATCGTGTTGAGAGGAAATAAAGAAGGATGAAGAGAAGGAGGAGGAATAGACAGATAAAAAGAAGAAAAATTGAAATTGATCTTAATGAGAGAAAAGCAAATAAGGTGAATGAAGAAATGGAGGGAGAGACAGAAGGTAAAAGAACAGTGAGAATAAAAACAAGAACAAAAATAAGAAGGAAAAAAGCATGAGAAAAAGAAAATAAAAAAAAACCTGATAAATGACCTGTAGGAGAAGTAGGAGGAGGAGAAGACAAAACAAAAAGAAGAGAATAAAGATAAAATAGAGAATAACAAAGAGGAGGAGGCCAGAGGGGAGGGGGAGGCAATAAGAGAAAGGGGGTGAAGATGTGGGGGGAATGGGGGGAGAGATTCCTCCTTAGTTGACGTCTCATATCAACAGCAGTAAATTTGTGGAAGAGAGAATTGGTTCGCCTTTACTCCCACAGCTTAAGTTAGAGTGAAAACCTCTCTCTCTCTCTCTCTCTCTCTCTCTCTCTCTCTCTCTCTCTCTCTCTCTCTCTCTCTCTCTCTCTCAAAGTGTGTGTTTTTCGTTTTTATCTATGGAAATTACAGTTTTTAAGGGGCTATCGAGGATTCATGAGAGAGAGAGAGTCAGTCAGTCAGTCAGTCAGAGAGAGTCAGTCAATCGGTCGGTCGAACAAAGCAAGCACACACACACACACACACACACACACACACACACACACACACACACACACACACACACACACACACACACACACACTAGAATGGGAATTTTTATGTTCGTCGTTTAAGTCATTAGAATGCTGCAGAGTCCCCCGCCACTGATAGCACATCGGATCATGGCCCGGCGCCGAGTCCCGGGAGATTTTGAAGGAAGCCACTAACTTGGCCACGATTTCATTTGGGTCCGAATTCGGCGTTTTTCCAAGAGTGTTTTCTGGTATTTAGAGAACGCTTGGATGAGTCAGGCATTATTATGGGTTTTAGGTATTTTTGGATATTCTTTTTTTTTTTATTTCTTTTAATTTTATTTATTTGTTCGTTTGTGTGTATTTATTTATTTTTTTGGTTTTGGTTTTTTTTGGGGGGATTTATCGTGTGCTTGTTATTAGGCTTGTTTTTTCAATTGTTTTATATTATTTATTTTATTTATTTTTTTTTAAGTTTTAATGTGAAGGGAAGTGTGTGTGTGTGTGTGTGTGTGTGTGTGTGTGTGTGTGTGTGTGTAGGAGTGTGAAGCAAAGGAAGACGATTTAAGAAAAAAAAAGTAAGCATATATAATTTTTTTATCCCTGTATGTTTGTGTGTGTGTGTGTCTGTGTGTAGGAGAGAGAGAGAGAGAGAGAGAGAGAGAGAGAGAGAGAGAGAGAGAGAGAGAGAGAGAGAGAGAGAGAGAGAGAGAGAGAGAGAGAGAGAGAGTGTGTGTGTGTGTGTGTGTGTGTGTGTGTGTGTGTGCGCGAGTGTTTTTTCTTCTCTCTTTTATGGCGTGTTTGTATGTTTTTCCTCCCGTGCTTTAGAATGATGAAGTGGTTGTTCATGCCGCGAGAAACCCCGTCAATGTTCCTCTCACTGCATATTTACGTTCATATTCTCAGTGACTCCCACACGCGAATCCTCCTCTAATATTCACGGAGTTTGCGCCTCGCCTTTATGTCCCTTTACGTCCCTTTATGTCCCTTTATGTTCCTTTATCAGTTTAATCAAGCGCCTTTACCTCGAATCTTCCCGCGTGAGAGTGCAAGAGTGGCATAAGAGAGGCGTAAGAGTGAAATCTCAACCTAATCTGTCTTTCTGGCGGGATTTACACAACTGCCTCCCTCACACTGAGTCGCGTCTTAGAGGTATTAGTGAGTGTACCGCTTGTGGGCGTCCGTGCCTTTCACCAGCGTCAAGGCAAGCGAGGACCCTCCCTTGTCACCCATTCTACCGATCTTACCAATCTTACTGGGCGCTGGTGCCGTATTGTGTCGCGTCCTTTACCACCACCAGCACCACCACTAGCAACATCTTAGCACCTCACTGTCTCGGTTTTCTGGTTTCTCCTTCAGCACCATCACCACCACTAGCACCTCTCTCTCCGGGTTCTATTTCTCCTCCATAAGACGCCTCAGATGTCTCGTCCCCGGTTCTCTAGGTTCTCTCGCTTCTCTTCCTCTTCTCCGTGCGGCGCCTGAGCCGTCTCGTGTCCGGTTCGTTGGGCGAGGAATGAGTGTCGCCCGCTTGACTTGTACTGAGATACAGGGAGCGAGGGAGGGGCGGCCCGGCGTGTTCCCAGATGGTTCATTGAAATATTTGTGCGTCGCTTCTAACTTGATGCTCGGCGCGTTGAAGCACACCAGGAATTTATGCGTGAAGAGGTGTTACTTTTATGACTCCCGCCATGCGAAGGGGGAAAAAACGATGCCGTAAAGAGGAACGGTAGAAATGCCGAGAAAGACGGGGAGACAGAGACACGGGCAGGGAAATATTATTGGTAGATGCAGAGAAAGAGAGAGACCGAGAAGAAGATACAAGAGAGACAACAGCAGACAGAGAGACAGAGACAGTCCGGGGAAAAATTATTGGTAGATGCAGAGAAAGCGAGACACATAGACAGAGAGAAGGAGAGATACAAGAAGGAGAGCAAAGATTAGTCGTCAGGCCCTTAGAGAAATGCTGCGAGAGACCGCAAGACAAACACACGGGTAGAGAAAATTTGGTAGATGCAGAGAGAGAGAGAGAGAGAGAGAGAGAGAGAGAGAGAGAGAGAGAGAGAGAGAGAGAGAGAGAGAGAGAGAGAGAGAGAGAGAGAGAGAGAGAGAGAGAGAGAGAGAACAGCAGCAATGAGTCTCCACGCCCTGGGAGAAATCGTTCGAATAACTTTTATGAATATTGGTATTTTAATGAGATCACAGTGTCTGGAATGCAATGTGCTGGAAATGACGCTAAGGGGATGACAGCTCTCATGGCCTGGAACCCGCCTCGCCTCACCTCAGCTTACCAAACCTCGCCTCAGCTACCCTAACCTCACTTCATCTCATCTAACCTCACCTTACCTCTCGTAGTTTCATCTCACCTAATTTCATCTCACCTCAATTCACCTCACCTAACCCAACCTAACCTCACCTCACCTCACCTCGCTGGACGCAGGACACGGGGACATACAAGCCACGACACACGGGACACGGGACACAGGAGGACACAGCTGGGCCGGACTTGTGACTCGTCAGCCCGTCTTGTTTATAGTGGCGA
Organism: Scylla paramamosain; assembly: GCF_035594125.1. Taxonomy (NCBI): domain Eukaryota; kingdom Metazoa; phylum Arthropoda; class Malacostraca; order Decapoda; family Portunidae; genus Scylla; species Scylla paramamosain. The sequence goes on from NC_087181.1 coordinate 14,499,917, forward strand.
TGGTGAAGGTCGAACTGCAAGGCCAGGAGGGCAGGGAAGGGTGCACACACACACACACACACACACACACACACACACACACACACACACACACACACACACGAACCACTATCCTCTTTACCTCCTCCTCCTCCTCCTCCTCCTCCTCCTCTCAGCTCAGTCCGACAATTCACCTCTTCCACTAAACAACACCCAATTAAAGGACGTTGTAAAGCCTGTAAAGCACACCATCAATAAGTGCTTCAAGGAGGGGCCTTTAAAGCTGTCAGGCGGGCCCCTTCACCCCCTCCTGCCGTATCAAACTATACAATGGGAGGCAAGGGACGTGGTATCAGTCGTAATCAGTGTTTAGCGAGTATATCTTACGGCGTAATGGCTGCTAATATCACCACTGACAGACTTACTGCTTCACTCATTGACATGCTTTATCCTCTCTTACATTCTTCTCTTCCCCTTCTCTCCTCTCCTCTCCCATTCCCCCTTCCTCTTCTTCCCGTTCCTCCTTTCTTTATTGGTTGTCATTCGTTGGTTCTTATATTATCATCACCTACCAGTGTGTCTGTGCATTTATTTGTCGGGCTTGTAACTCTCTCTCTCTCTCTCTCTCTCTCTCTCTCTCTCTCTCTCTCTCTCTCTCTCTCTCTCTCTCTCTCTCTCTCTCTCTCTCTCTCTCTCTCTCTCTCTCGGTGATATACTGTGGTGAGTTTCTTCCTGCTGATAATGAGACACAGCTCATCTTTTTGATAGTGCTGAGTGCCCTGCTGGAGAGAGAGAGAGAGAGAGAGAGAGAGAGAGAGAGAGAGAGAGAGAGAGAGAGAGAGAGAGAGAGAGAAGAGAAGTGATGTGTTGCAGTGAAAATAACTTCAAATCATCACTCCCTTCACCACTATCACAACCCTCACCACTACCACCACCTGTCACACACACACACACACACGCACACACGCACACCCGCCGCCATCGCCGCCCCGTAACACCCCGGCCATCGCTTCATCTACATTAATAGTTGCCAGCAGAGGAACTAAACATGCAAGATAGCGCCTGGTGGCTGCAAGATTGCCATTATTTTCTCGCCAGTGTCAACAAAAAGTGTAGCGCATCTTGTGGAGAAATATTGGGTGTTTGCATAAGAACGAGAACCTCATTAAATCGAAAGACAACATTCCTAAGAGAGGGAGAGGGAGAGAGGGAGGGGAGGAGGTAGAGACAGATGAAAATACGAGAAGAGGAATGAGAAAAACAATAAAGGAGATTGAAGAGAGGAGGGAGTGGAGCACGGCGACGGCTAGGAGGAGGAGGGAGAGGAGGAAGAGGACACGACATAGAGGAGGAGGAGGAGAAGTAAAGGAGTACATTAAGCCGACAGAGAGATAACGTGTATGTTTATTGTTTTTGTTCTTGTCCTTATTTTTCTTCCTTTTCTTTCCTTCCTCCTCTTCCTCCTCCTCCTCCTCCTCCTCCTCTTCCTATTGCACATAACTTTCACACCACATTCCCTTTTTATCAAGCTTTATTTTATTTCCTTTATTTAACCATTAGCTTTATTTGCCAGCAGTTTATCACACCTGTTGGATGTGTCCTGT
>NC_087181.1:14506499-14563999 GCF_035594125.1 Scylla paramamosain
CAAAGAGGGAAGAAAAACTAAAATCTTAACATTCCACAGAGGAGGCAGCGTCATGATCAGCGCCTAGACAGTGATCTCTGGGGCTTGAATTCGAGTCTTAGAGGAATCTGGGTAATATTCAGAGTTTCATTGAGAGACCGAATAATTCCCATATGCTGTCTATCCACCTTGCCCTGGAGCTCAGTAGGTCAGTCTGGATCTCAGCGTAGGCGTCACTCTTTAACAGAACATAGCTAAGTAAAAGTGGATGAAGTAGAAAGAATAAAGCTTGGCAGAAAGGAATATGATGCGTACGTAAGGTCTTTGCAAATTTAGTCTGGGTCATCACTGAAGCCGAGAGACTAAACCTATAGAAAATACAACTAATGGTAGGTAAAGGGCAAAGAATAAGGCTTGATAGAAAGGTGTATAGCACGTAAGCTCCATGCAAGTCTGCCTGCGCTAACACTGCAGCCGAGTAACTAAACCTCCAGTTATTGCAGACCGATCATCTCAGCCGGGAGTGTTGCAGCAAAGTTCCCCACCGGTGCTATAGGCCATGAACTTTAAAAACAAACAATAAGATAATCAGGATCAGCGGGAGACCACCACCGTAACAGCTGCCGCGGTGAGGGGCAAGGCAGAGCAGGATCCCCAGTGACAACCTCGGTAAAGCGACGCCTGATACCAAAAAGACTTCCCATCCCAAAGAACTCACAAAATGTTATTACAATATTATTACAATAACGCATAATATCTTACTTATGGACAGGAGCTTAAGTATTTGTATAATAATTTCTTGAAAGCTGTGAATGCCCTGCTCCCGATGCCATTACAGAAGAGAGAATTCCGGACGTTAACGACTCAATTGAAAGAAGAATTGTTTTGGCTTCCTTTGACGAGAATCTTTTGCCAATTATCGTAAAACTGTTGCGTCTTCTTGTTAGCTTTGATCGATCGACTGTAAAGTAATCATCTGCCTTGATATCAAGATTACAGGATGAAGAAGAGGAAGAGGAGGAGGAAGAGCAGAAAGCAGAGAAGAAGGTTGAGGTACTGGAGGACAAGGAGGAAGAAGAAGAAGAGGAAGAAGAAGACATTAGCGACATTAAAACCGCAAGGAAGGGTAGGTGGAAGAAGGAGAGAAGAAGAAAGAGAAAAGATGACAAAGAATTAGGACAAAAAAACAAAACAGACGAGGAAACAGGAAAGAAGGAGAAGAGGAGAAAGAGAACAACGTAGAGAATGTGAAGAACCAAGAAAAGGAAGAAGGAAGAAGGGAAGGAAAAGGTGGAGAGGATGAAGAGGACGAAAATTAGGAGGCGGCGAAGGCGGCAGCGGAGGAGGAGGAGGAGGAGGAGGAGGAGGAGGAGGAGGAGGAGGACCACACTTTAGATAATGGAAAATGAATGATAGAGGATGGAAGGCGAAGGTGGGGACGCAGTGAATGGGGCGATAAAGTCAACACAAGTCTCAGTGCATCACACAAACACACGAAGGAGGAGCAGGAGGAGGAGGAGGAAGACGACATAGTGGTGGTAGAGGTCAGAAAGGATGGAATAGGAAGAGGGGAAAAAGGACATGAAGAAAAGCTGTATTAGTATTGGCACTGGTGGTGGTGGTAGTAGTAGTAGTAGTAGTAGTAGTAGTAGTAGTAGTTGTTGTTGTTGTTGTTGTTGTTGTTGTTGTTGTTGTTTTGATATGATAATAAGGAATAATGTCGAAGAAGAAGGAGAAGGAGGAGGAGAAATAATGTAGAAGATAGTATTGGAAGATGATGATGATGATGAGGAGGAGGAGGAGAAAAGAATAACAACAGCAAAAAGAAGAGGGGAGAACTAAAAGAAGAACTAACAGTAATGATGACGAAGAAGACCAAGAAGAACAGAATGTCAAAGATAAACAAAAAAAAATAAAAACGCCTTCAGGAATATATAATTAAAAGCCAGAAAGACGAGGAAGAAAATTAAAGAAGGAAATAAAGTAAATTAGAAACAATTACAAGTATAAGAAAATAAAATAGACGATAATATATAAGAAGAACCATGTCACTAAATATTACGAAACGAGTTTACGGAAGAGAATGAAGCAAATTACGAATAAATAACAATTAAAGAGAGAGAGAGAGAGAGAGAGAGAGAGAGAGAGAGAGAGAGAGAGAGAGAGAGAGAGAGAGAGAGAGAGAGAGAGAGAGAGAGGGGGGAGAATAAACAGTAATAAAAGCAGATGTAGGATGAAATTATGGAAGTAAAGAAAATTTACAGTACTGACCAGGAAACGGTGGAGAGAGAGAGAGAGAGAGAGAGAGAGAGAGAGAGAGAGAGAGAGAGAGAGAGAGAGAGAGAGAGAGAGAGAGAGAGAGAGAGAGAGAGAGAGAATTACAACTCATTCCCTCGTTCCTTCTAGTCCAAACATACTTCCCTTCCCAAACGAACGAAACACACGAAAAAAATGCACACACTCACACACACACACACACACACACACACACACACACACACACACACACTTTCCCTCCTTCCTTCCCCCTCATCCACCCAGCCAACCTTCATCCCTTCCTCCTTTCCTCCCTTCCCCCCTAATCCCCTTACCCTTTCCCATCCCTCCCCCCACACGAGGGGCACGGCGGGCCAAACCTCGGTAAACAAACAAAACAAACGAACAAACACACAGAGAGGCCGCGGCATCCTTTGACGGAGGTGTTAGAGACTCAGTATTATCTGTCCATTGAGGAAAAGTCGTCCTTCCTATTCACTTTTTCTCCCCTTTTTTTCCTTTATTTTTTTCCTTATTTCTTTTTTTCACATAGGTATTTGGTTCTTTTATTTCTAGATTTTGTGATTTTTTTTTTTTTTTTTTACTGTTTTCGTGGTTAGTTTTATTTTTTGGTGTTTTTTTCATATCTGTTTTCTTCTTTTTTCTTTACTTGGCGGTTTTTTTTTTCTCTCAAGTTAGGGTGTTCTTATTTGTCTCCTTACAATATTCTCCTGTCAGTCTGTACTACTACCACTACTACTACTTCTTCTTCTTCTTCCTCTTCTTCTTCTTCTTGTCATTATCCTCTTCTCCTCTCCTCATCTCTCTTCTGTCCTCTCCTCTCCTCTCTTCTCCACTCCTCTCCACTCCTCACCTTACTTCTCTCCCCCTTTCCTGTCCACTCCTCCACTTCTGCTGCCCTCTCCTTCACCTCCCCTCTCCCCTCTCCCCACCTCTCCTGCTCTCTTCTCCCCTCTCCTCTCCTCCACCTCCCCTCTCGTCTCACAAACACATCGGACTGTACATTGCTCGGCACTGACAGAGTTCTCAGTGACGTAATTAAAGTTACTGTGAGATTCCTGTGCTTGAAAAGAGCGTCACTCCCGCGGGATCCGAACCCTGTGAACCTCCCGCTGCGAAGCCTCGAGACACGACCTCACATTTCACTGAGGAAGTCAAACATTGGGCGATATTTCATTTTGCTTCGCCCGAGTTTCTTTTCCACACGGGCACCAACACAATGGCTTTCGTTTCTTGTTTGCAGGCGCATGAACGTGAAGACAAATTGTGTTGGTGATAGTATTGGTGGCGGTGGAGGTGGTGATAATGGCGGCAGTGGTGATAATGGTGGTGGTGGTGGTGGTGGTAGTGGTGGTGGGCAAGATTAAGACGCCTAACATCATTCCCCTGTGGTGGTAATTTCCTACCAGACAAATGATTTAAAAGGGTTATTCCTGCAGGGAGGGATGGGCAGAGAGAGAGAGAGAGAGAGAGAGAGAGAGAGAGAGAGAGAGAGAGAGAGAGAGAGAGAGAGAGAGAGAGAGAGAGAGAGAGTGTGTGTTTGTGTGAGGGGAGAAAAAAAGGTGGAAAATAAACCTAGGACACTCTTGGTCATTTTCTTAGCGCTCCGTGGCCATTCCCTTAAATGAAAGACAAACACCGCTTCCTAGACAGACAAATTGGACATCTTACTCTAAATGTTTTTCCTTTTTTTCTACTTCCTCCACTTCCCTGCGCTTGCTTTACTTCCTTCCCCTGCTCTGATCTTTCCCAGCTTCTCAATATAGACTGATTTTATTTTCTAATTTATTAATATAGTGAGACTGTGTTTCCTAACTTCTCAGTATAAGCAAACTATTTCCTAACTTCTCGATATTGACAGACTGTATTTTCTAACTTCTCAATATAAACAAACTGTATTTTCTAACTTCTTAATATAGACAGACTATTTCCTAACTTCTCGGTACATACAGACAAATGGGACTGCTTTCTCCACTGTTTTTTAGTTTTTTTTTTTTTTTTTTTTTTTTTTACTTCTTTTACTTCCTTTACTTCTCTCCCTGTTCGGATATTGCTTAATGTCTCAATATAGGCTGGCATTATTTCTTAACTTCTTTTTCAATACATACAGGCAACTTGGACGCCTTACTTTAAATTCTTCCTCTCTTTCTTTCTTTCTTTATTAATTTATTTTTACTTTACTTCTCTCCCAGCTCGCACTTTTTTCCCCCCTGCACGCACTCAATTTTCAATCTTCTTTTCAATATAAACAGACAAAGTGCACATCTTACTTTAAATGCCCTTTCTGTGTTTAATCTCCTTTACTTCCTTATGCTCATCTTAATGTTTCCAAACTTCTTATCCCAAGTGTCTTCTTTTCTTCCTTCTCTCCAAGCAAACACTTAAGTACACCCGAACTTCTCGTCAATATGCAGAAAAACTTAAACATCTTACTTTAAAACACCATTCTTTTTTATATTCTTATTTTATCTTCCTCCCAGCACGACTGAATGTTTACCTCCTCACTCCAGACAGATAAACTGAACATGTTACTCTAAATATCCCTTTTTTCTTCTCACCCCTTTCACTTTGCGCATTCTTACCTAATATTCCCACAGTCCACAGTCGCAGCATTGCCGTCTAATGGGACTGGCTTGTAATTACCGATAAGCAAAAGTAAAACAAATAAAAGCATGAGTAAAGGTATGCCAAGTGCCTATTAAACCCGAAGCAAGTGAGGGATTTGTTTATGATTCACTTTTTTTAACTGACCCCTCGACGAAGTGTCCCTGTGACCCCAGCAGGAGGCGGACTCGTCGCTTCAGGAGTACGAGTTGAGTTCGCATTATCTCCCGCGCGTGATGCCTCCAGTACTGTCGAGGGTCCTCGGCTTTTTTTAAGAGGTAGCTTTAAGAGTCCATGGGGAGAGGTTAAAGTCCCTAGGAAGCACCGGGGGTCAGGTACTCGCTGCTTTATGTCATAGCGGCTGATGCGAGGCTGGCTGATGCGGGAGTGTCTTGGTGTGTGTGTGTGTGTGTGTGTGTGTGTGTGTTGGTGTGTCGTGCTTATTCAGGGAAGTCGCTGCCTTCTTCGTGGGATCGGCGGTGCCCTAATTACATTTTTTTTTTGTCTTCTGGTAATTACTCGCTTTAGTCTACGGTTTAGTGTACATTCTGGTGCGGTAGACGAGTTCCTGCTACGCTCAGAGGCCCCGAGAAAATAGGTTTACCCGTCTACCCCCGTCTAGCCGCACCGCAACCGCCGGGGTGGCGCGCCGAGAGAGCGTGGCCGCACCTGGTGGATTCCGGGGCGTCACTTCCCCCAGTGTGTATGGGAATCGGAAGCGACATGTGGAAAGACTTCTCTGGGAGCCTTGATACCCGCGGTCCACGCCCCGGTCTCAGCTGGGCGGCGGGACACCATAAAAAGCAGGACAACCACTTAAGAATGACTTGCGTATGCGCCCCTCCACGCCACCGCAGACACGCCACTCCGTCTCACAACACTCCATTATCTCCTCTTTTGTTCTGAAGAGAGGCGACAGTTAGACTTCCCAAAGCCCAAAGGCCCAACGCCCGGCCGCGCAGGGTAAAAATGATAACTCCAGAAGGGAAAGAGAAAGGTCATTTGCGTGGGATAGTCTCCGCGTGCCTCCCAGGGTGACACCGTGGGAGCCAACACCCCCACGCTAACTGGCGCCTCGTTGGCCAATGACGAGACACTTCACTCCTCACGCCCTCACTTCCCTACCTGCCTCTTCTCCCCCTCCTCTCCTCCTCTCCATCAACCCCCTGCCGAATTCCCTCCAATCTTCCGCTAATTCTCATTTTCCGCCATCTTCCTACTCACCACCTCCTCAACCATGGCCGCCACGACCTCCATCACTCTCCTCCACCACAACCACTTCGTCCGATTCCCAGCACCACCACCACCACCAACACCACCACCTCCCTTCGTCACTCGCACCTCCACGCACTCACTCACTGGCTGGCTCACTCGCCTTTACTGATGCAAATATTTTTCACCCTCTTCACTTGACGCGCATAAAACACCATCGCGAGTTATATAAAAAGTTAAGTTTGTCTGGGTTCCATTCCTTCTCTTCGGGTCAGCCACTCGTCCGTAAAACTCCCACCACGGACCACGGACCAGACGGACACACACATGGGACATCACAGAACCCTCATCCCCTTGCATTCTCCACGTCGCCTCCACGCGCGGGTGTACATCGCCTCGAGAATAATTGATGTCCTCTCGCGGTGCGCATTCGTGGTGATGGAGGTGGTGGTGATGGCTGATGGTGTTTGCAATGGTCATAGTGTGATGGTGATGCTCGTAGGATAGTGTGTAGTTGGATGGTGATGAGTAAAGAGAGGTAGTGGTGTTACGTGAGAGGAAGGTTGTTAGGCTATGGTAATGTTAGTTAAGGTTTGGTTAAGTTAGAATAAGGTACAAGACTTATAATGAACAACAGGATAAAGATTCAACTCAAGTAAGACAGTTATCAGTAAAGTACGGTAATGATAAGAGGAAAATATTGGTAGGTTAGGTTAGATTAAATAAGGTACTGGCATATGTCCGGATAATGAACAATAGATTACAAATCAAGCTCATTCAAAACAGTAATCAGTAAATAGATATCATGTTGAGGTGAAAATATATAGTTGGATTAGAGAGGGAGAAAAAAAATATATGTAAAGTTAGGATAAGTCAGGAATGTTAGCATAATAAACAGCAGGATAACTGAAGACTGAACTCACGTCATTTCAAACTTGAATATTTACGTGCAAGATTTATATTTGGCTCTGCCGGTGATTGTCTCCCGGGAACTTTGCAGCGCCGAGATTCACCGGCCGGGAAAAAGGCATCTCATCTTGATTGGAAACCGGACTCGTGATTTTTTGACGGAGTGAACAGGTAAAGTCTCTAAGCGATAAATTGATTTCCTTGTGGCCGGACATACGAGGGAGTAAGAACAGGAGCAGATCTGGGCTTCTTTACCCCGCTGGTCTTACATCACGTGGGCTGCGGTCTTGGGGCGCTCAGGGGCTCACGTTCGGGGCCCCGTTGTCTCTTACCGCTATAGACATGAGCACCGGTGGGGGAAAACAACACACACACACACACACACACACACACACACACACGACAAGCGCAGTCATTCGTCAGGGAATTTAAAGGTCATACCCCGTCAAGATCGTAAGGAGTGAGGCCACCGGGGCGGGGAGTCGCAGGTCACCGCACAGACTCCTCGGGACGCCAGCCTGAGATAGTGACGCCTGCACTTGGCCGCGTAGAAGCGCATGCATCGTTGCGGCGTCTTCCTGTAGCGACGCAGCGACACGCGTATGAACTGACCATGAATCTCCCACACCTTGCCGATCAGACAGCGAACTCTTTCCCTCCTCCCTCCTCACCTCCGCCACATTGCAGACACTTCCCATCCTTGTCAGGTCTACACCCTCCCGCGCCTCCCATGCCTCCCCCTCCCTCCCCAAGCGTGTCATGTCCCCATACCCCTGTTAGGTCTCGCTCCTTGCCAGGCTTGTCAGACCAGGACCATACACCCCATAGAGGCCATCCCCCACCCCGCCCCTTCCTCCCTGTCAAGTCCACGCTGCCTGTCGAGTCTCGGCGCCGCCAATGGAAGTGTTATCAGAAATTTCAAACAGAACTTTATGGGCGATGGAACAGCCGCCACCTGCAGGTAAATTTCGTATGCAGGAGTCTCTTGTCAGCAGTGTGACCGATAACCTTCGCCCCGGAGGTGTGCAGTCACTTAGCCACCACAGCACCAGCCGTCATTAAAACCACATGTAATTTCCTCCCTCTCAAGAAATACTTCGAGCAACATTAAGCAGTAATAGAATCTAAGAAAGGAAGAGCGAAGCAAGTATCAGATGGCCGCACCAGCACAACACATCTCCATCGGGAGGACCTGTTGTGGGCTGGAGGGGCGCCGTTAGCGGAGCGGGACCGGGGGAGGGGCGGCGAGGTGCGATGTGGGCCATGTCACTCAAGGGAGATGTCGCTGGTGAAACTCCGGCGAGATGGCGATAAGAGGACCAGCGCTGGGACGAAGAATGTGCCGTGGGAGGACTTGCACGGGGTCCTCGCCTCACACCGGGTACCTAGTAGACTTTGGAAGCTGAGTAGCGGGCCATTTTTACTTAACAAACAGGGTGATAAGTACCGGGGCTGAAGGCTACGATGGGGCGATGGCGGGGCAGCTGATGGGGGCTGATGGGGCTCTAAGTAAAGGGGAATATTTGGTAGTGGCTGGAGATCTTGGTGACAATGGAAGGTCCGACGCCTTGAAAGATTCGCCGCGGGGAGGCAGTCGCTGTGCTGGGACACGGTGAGGAAATAGCGGAGGACACACCCAGCGATGGAATGGTGGCGGGGCACGACTTGAGTGACGACGAGGACGAGGTGGAAGACGACGATGATTTGAATGAAGATGGAGATTTGAATGACGATGACGAAAATCTGAATGATAATGACCAAGAGTTTAATTATTACGACAACGATTTTAATGATGACGACCATGACAAAAACAGTCTGTCTACTATTGAACATAAACAGTAAAGGGGAAAAATACGGAGAGAGAGAGAGAGAGAGAGAGAGAGAGAGAGAGAGAGAGAGAGAGAGAGAGAGAGAGAGAGAGAGAGAGAGAGAGAGAGAGAATCGGTCGTCCATTAGTGAGACCTCGTAAAGACGTCAACCACGGTGGGATCACTGCCGCACCTCCCTCCCCCACAACCTCCCGCGCCGCCCTTCCTGCCCACCTCCCCTCCAGGGCATCACTACCACCCCAGCACCTCCACCCCCATCCCCTCCGAACACTTTGTTACACGAGATGAGGTGAAAATATTAAAGAGTCTTAAAAATTGCTCCCCCCACAACGGCTGTCACTTTTTTTGCCCGCATATTCAGGTGTGGCTTGACCTCACGTGTAAAAATAATACTTAACTGATAACAGGGAGTAATTTGAGGAGTAAGAACGATCAAATTAAAGGACTGTTTGAGGATATGCATTAATTGAATGAGTAAATGAGAACTGCATGTAAATCAGAGCGAGGCAAAAAGTAAATGAACAGAGATAGTTATGATAAAATATACTTCAGTCACGGAGGAGTGGATTCTATTTAATTAAGATTTTTTTTATTCTTACACTTCCATGTAAAAAAAGGTATTCAATAACTGTCTGAATTATTATGTATCAGCTTGTTTCTATTATTAGTATCGTGATTATTATTCCTCGTCGTTATTTTATGGCCAGTACAAATATTAATTTCTGTCACCACAACGTTGCAGTCTCCACCATTTTCGTGTTACTCTTAATGAAGCTCCAAATATATTGTGTCATCATCTCTTCATCACCATTTTCACACCTTATTCCTCGTTACCACGGGGAACAAAGACACCACCACCATCACCATCACCACAATCACCGTTATCATCATCAGAGTTCTTACCGTTACCACACTCAGCACCAACCACCATAGAAACACCATCATCATAATCACCACCCTACTCACCATCACCACCACCACCACCACCACCGTTATTACCATCAGTCATCACCACTCAACACCAACGACCACCATCACCTCACCACCATCGCCAAGGACACACCACCTTCCACCTCTCAACACCACACGAACCATTATCACCATTATCACCACCCTTACCACCTCGAGCCATTACCACGACAAACTATCACCACCACCACCAGTCACCACCACCACCACCACCACTCAACACCTCCACACCTTTAGTTTCCAGGTAGTAAACACAGTTGGGCCACATTCTCTGCGTCACCCACAAGAGATTCTAAGCCTCAGTTGGGCGGCCGGTATAAAGTGCCGATTTTGCATCTATCTAGATTATTTCTCACCAAGGGGAATCCTTTTAGGTAACGGGTTCCTTACTCATCAAGGGAGCCGGGGAGGTGACGAAGGGGAGGAACGGATAGGAAGATTCGCCCCTCCACGCCACCACCACCACCACCCCCCTCTTCTCTCTATCTATCTCGTTCTCCTCCTCCTCCTCCTCCTCCTCTGGTCCTCTTTCCTTTCTTCTCTTGTCTACCTGTGTTTAGCAGCATCTACCTGCACCTTCTCCCTCCTCCTCCTCCTCCTCCTCCTCCTCCTCCTCCTCCTCCTCCTCCTCCTCCTCCTATCACCTGAGAAGACAAGGGTCACCACTTGTTTTGACTTTTTTTTTGTTTTGTTTTGTTTGGACGTGTTTTTTCTCACTTGTATGCTTGGTAGTTATTATTATCATTATTATTATTATTATTATCATTATTATTATTATTATTATTATTATTATTATTATTATTATTATTATTATTGGTTTCATTATCATCTGTTTTTTTTTATGTATATCTTACTTTTCCTTTTCTTGTCGCTCTGTTGCAAGTTCATCCGTGGCTCAAGGCAAAATATAGGTGGGAGAGGTAGCCCTTTCGCAAATTTATCTGAAACCATCTAACTTTTTTGTTACTTCGCCAATTTTTTTCTCCCTTTTTCATAATTGGTCCAGTTGTGAAGTTTTTTCATTCATTAAGCGTGCATTCAATCGTGGCATCTTTTTTTTTTCTTTCTCTTAAGTATCTTCTCATTGAATATCTCTCAGTATTTATATTTTCCTTAATATCTGTTGCATTTCTCTCTTAAATATCTTCTTATGGAATATCTCTTAGTATCTTTTGTTTAATACCATTTGCTATATTTAACCTTCCAAGCGCTACCACACTCACCACCACCATTACTACCAATACTATCATCACCACCGCTACCTCAGTCTCCCTTAACTTCACCCACGTAACTCCTTCCCTCTTCCTCCTCCTCCTCCTTCTTCTCTACTACATTTCATCAACACTCTTCACTCTTCACCTTCCCTTCAGACCTTCAGCCCTCCCTTCCCAGCGCCTCCTTCCTCCCTTTGCGATATATTTATTGCTGGCGAAATATTTTTAAATCTGATTATTTTTTTACCCAAACCTTTCCTTTCCTCTCTATCCCTTCTGAACCTTTCCTCCCTCATTCGCGGCGCCTTGTTAGTTTTTTTCTTTGTTTCTCTTTGTTATTTTTGTTATTTGTTGCTTTGTTTTGTTTGGATTAAGTTTTGTCTATTTCCATTTGTTGTATATATTTTTTTTTTTTTTTTGTTCTTTTCGAGTGTATTTTTTATCTTATTTATTATATTTTGAGTTTGAATTTTCATGTTTTGTGCTTGGAAATTTTCAGATTCATCTCTCTCTCTCTCTCTCTCTCTCTCTCTCTCTCTCTCTCTCTCTCTCTCTCTCTCTCTCTCTCTCTCTCTCTCTCTCTCTCTCCACACTTTACACACACGCGCGCACATTCACTCACTTCTTAATCATTCACTTTTCTCATTTCTCTTGTCCTTCCATTGTTTGCAAACTGCGATTCTTTCCACGACTGTCATTGTCTCTGTATTCTTTGTGCTTCTTTATTTCCCTTCCTTTCTGTCACTTCCGTATTTTATTTTGTTGTCTGAGCTGTCTCTCTCTCTCTCTCTCTCTCTCTCTCTCTCTCTCTCTCTCTCTCTCTCTCTCTCTCTCTCAACAGCAAGCACACACACACACACACACACACACACACACACACACACACACACACACACACACACACACACACCTCACGCCTCGCACATTTCCTTCCCGATCTGAAGGGTAAAAATCTCAGTTGCGCACGTCTGGTCAAGAGCAGCGCGTCACCCTCTACTGGCTTCTTTGATCACTTTCTTTCTCCTCATTGAAATCTCTGACTCTCGATCACTATCTGCCAATTCGTTAAAATCTCTTCATATTCTGTGTTCAATCACGTTATAAATAAGCCTTCGTTTTATTTGTCTGGTATTTTATGCTCAGGTTTAATATTTGCTTTTTACAGGCGAATTCTTATTTGGTAAGGTTAATAATGGTTTCAGGAAAATGTTCTTCGGTTTGTTGCAATAGTTGTGGGTAAGTTAGGTAACTGAAAAATGTCAGTTTGTTTGAGTTTTTGTTGATGACTGAAGGGGAATGTCATTGCGTTTATCAGAATTATTGTTGCTCATTTCCCTAAACGTATTATTAAGATTCAACTAAGACTTTGTTACGACACGGTATTGAATGTTTAGTACAGAATATATATTATATACGAAACTACGACGGTGTTATGAAACGTCACCGAATGTACATTGTAATCAAGTAAACAAATGGAAGCACATTCTTAGTTTGTTACAGAACACGTCAAGAAATCAGCGTTTTAAGACCAGACTTTCCTGCAGTAAATACATATAACTTTACCTGCAACACTAATGGGAGGAATAATTACCTGGATAAATTACCTGAGTGCTTAAAATGTGTCGTCAACTGTGGAGGTTAGATAAAAACAAAAATAAGTAGAAAGTTCACATGTTATTTGGTGCACAGACAGTTTAGTGAGTGTGTGTGTGTGTGTGTGTGTGTGTGTGTGTGTGTGTGTGTGTGTGTGTCTCGGCTTGGCTGCCCTACATAATGTGTGTGATAAGAGCGATATAGGGCCGCGATTTACGACCAATTACAGAAGAAGCGTTGGGGCAGAAATACCAGCAACAGGTGTGGGAGGAGGAGGAGGCAGAGGAGGAGGAGGAGGAGGAGTACTTAAGGGAAGGAGAAGACAGGAGATACTGTAGAGCTAAAGGCAAAAAGGGAGTGAGAAAATTAGTATGTGTGTGTGTGTGTGTGTGTGTGTGTGTGTGTGTGTGTGTGTGTGTGTGTGCGTGCGTGTGTGTGTGAGAGAGAGAGAGAGAGAGAGAGAGAGAGAGAGAGAGAGAGAGAGAGAGAGAGAGAGAGAGAGAGAGAGAGAGAGAGAGAGAGAGAGAGAGAGAGAGAGAGAGAGAGAGAGAGAGAGAGAGAGAGAGAGAGAGAGAGAGAGAGAGAGAGATTAACGAGTAAATAAAAGTTTTTTGCATTGTCTCAGTATTCAGTCAAGCGCCCGCCTTGGATATAGACAAACACCATTTATTGCTTGTGACCGGGGGAGAAAATTGCACTTGTCTATAGTGTGTGTGTGTGTGTGTGTGTGTGTGTGTGTGTGTGTGTGTGTGTGTGTGTGTGTGTGTGTGTGTGTGTGTGTGTGTGTGTACGTACAATTTCCTCCTATTTAATTATATAAAGTGAAAGTCCCCACTCGCATAGACTGTTGACCTCCGTGGCGTCTTGTTTGTTTTAGTTTTATTGTTTTTTTAGTGTGCAAGTATGGCTAACCTCCCACTCGCCCAGACTCGCTTCATTATATTAAACTCGCTCCTTCACACCTTAGCGCTCAATTCCCACTAAATTTCCACCCTCAGAAACCCCAATAATCCTCACTATACACTAAAAACACCACCAACACCACCAACACCACCAGCGCCACCATCAGTGCACCCTTTGTCAATGCCTCTTGGCTTCGTGTGCGCCTTAAGTCAGTCAGCTTTTAGAACAACTTGGCCTCGCGGGGAGAGACATTATGCGTGCTGCCTCAGGTGTGATTGGCGGGGCAGGGCTAGGCCAGAGCGAGGCAGGAGGCGGATCGGCCAAGTTTACGAGCTGTTGTATCTTCTACCTCTTATCGTGACGAGGTGATAAGCGACCGGGGTGAGGAGAAAAACAAGAGAGCAGGAGGAGGATGTGGTGAATGAGCGGCAGATGGAGGAAGACGGCTGAGAAAATGAAGAGGAAAGAAGAGGATGAAGAAAATGAAGTGTGCAGGAGTGATGAGCAGCAGATGGGGAAAAGACGGCGGAGAAAATGAAGAGGAAAAGAAGAGGAGGACGAAGAAAATGAAGTGTGCAAGAGTGATCTGGAGGAGGGTGAAGTTGAGGAGAATCAGGAGCTGGAAGAAGAAGACGAGGAAAATAAAGTGGAAGAAGAGGAGAAGGAGCTGAATGAGAACGAGGGATAAGAGCATGAGAAAGAAGAGGCGGAGGAGGAGGAGGTGACCCAAGAGAAGGAGGAAATCAAATATCTGTAATTGTAACATTCTATAAAAAGAAAAAAATCATCACTACACCGGCAAAATATTAGAAAAAATAAACCATCTGAGGGAGAAAAAAAAAAAAGCATGTAATTGGGCGGAGAACAAGAATCCAAAGCGGGAAAAAATAATACAAGGCTGATAAGAATTTGAGATACGGAAAAGAAGAAAAGGAGCAGAAAGACGAGAAGAATGGGAAGGAGGAGGAGGGGGAAGAGGAGGAGGATGAAGACGGCAGAAGACAAAGAGGAAGAGGAGGAGGATGAGAGAAGAGGGTTGAGGAGCAGGCAAAACAACAAGCACCAAATTCTTCAGCGTTCCAGGAAGGCTCACAGCGACACTTCAACTCAAAAAACTTGACTCCACACCCCCGTAAAAATATTTCATGTGGGAGGCGAGGTGTTTACAGACGGCGGGTCGAGGCGGCGTGGAGTGTTGAGGCGGAGGCAAGACCAGAGAGAAGGAGAGTTTAATGGGTCTCATATTTATCTCGTTCTTAAGTTATCGAAGGGAGATTTAAGAGTTGAAGTAATTGGCTGGTTCATCCTGTTTTATCTATTTATTTATTTTTTTTTTCGTTATGTTTACTTAATTGCTTTGTTTTGTTTTTTTTTAAGATAGTCTGTTTTGTTTACTTTTCCTTTATTTTTTTAGTCAAGTGTAAAATTAATCTATTCATCAGTTTATTTAATCTCATGAGTATTTTATCAGGGTTTTTGTTTTTATTTAGCTTTCTCTCTCTCTCTCTCTCTCTCTCTCTCTCTCTCTCTCTCTCTCTCTCTCTCTCTCTCTCTCTCTCTCTCTCTCTCTCTCTCTCTCTCTCTCTTATCTGACCTGGGAATGCCAAAGATGGAAAAGCGATGTCGGGTGAGAGTAAAAAGGAGGTAAGAAAATGAGAGAGAGAGAGAGAGAGAGAGAGAGAGAGAGAGAGAGAGAGAGAGAGAGAGAGAGAGAGAGAGAGAGAGAGAGAGAGAGAGAGATATATGGAGATGTGAGAGCTGCGGGAGGGAGGGAAGGGAGGGAACCATCCTGTCGTCTTCCCTTCACCTGTCGTGGTCAAAGATCGTCAGTCATTCACACACACACACACACACACACACACACACACACACACACACACACACACACACACACACACACACACCTTTAATCTTGTAACATTCAAGTTCACATCGCACACATCCATTTGTCTTTTTCACATCCGCTGTCACACACACACACACACACACACACACACACACACACACACACACACACACACACACACACACACAGCTGTCAAGTCTCGGGACACTATTACACCTGCCTAAATGTGCTCAGGTGTGTGTGTGTGTGTGTGTGTGTGTGTGTGTGTGTGTGTGTGTGTGTGTGTGTGTGTGTGTGTGTGTGTGCGTGGCTTTGAGTGCGAAAACCGCCGCCCAGACCGCAAATTTGTGACCAAAGAGACCATAAAAGAGGAAGTGTAACCGCAAAATTTACCTCGAGTAGGCGCGGTCTCTCTCTCTCTCTCTCTCTCTCTCTCTCTCTCTCTCTCTCTCTCTCTCTCTCTCTCTCTCTCTCTCTCTCTCTCTCTGCCACTTTCCATATCCCGCCCCTTACCTCCTTTACCCTTCGCACCATTTTTCACTGCCTTCCTTTTTTTCTCCCTTTCTTCCTCTCCCCCTTTTCCCTCACACTTGTACTTCCTCGCCTTACGCAGACTTCCTGAAATGCCCAGCCCTCACCCACAATGCCTCGAAATTCACGCTTTAATACCTCATGTTAAAGCTATGCCACATTCACCTCCCTCCCCTGGTCTCTCTCAGCCTCCCTCCCTCGCTTCGCACCCTTCCTGCCTCCCTCCCTTTCTCCCTCGCGCCTCCCTCGGCTCCCAATACCCACCCTGAGCTCTCTAATGATTCGTCTTGTCATTAGTCTTACGGTTGAGGGTCAGGATTCTTGTATAAGATGGAAGCCGAGGATCAGATACGCGGCTGAGAGAGAGAGAGAGAGAGAGAGAGAGAGAGAGAGAGAGAGAGAGAGAGAGAGAGAGAGAGAGAGAGAGAGAGAGAGAGTAGATAAAGACACCTACAAGAATACAAGGACGTGGATGTTAATAATTGAGGAAAGAAGAGGAAGTTATCGAAAAATGTGCCTTCTTGCTCCCTTCTTTAAGTGCGAGATTGATTTACTGCTCCTCTGTCATACCTCGGTACATGAACTAACTTTATTAACCCGTGTGTGGAACCTTGAGTGTGTAGCCAGTGACACCTTCACCTGGCGCTGCATACCTGTAACTACTAATGACTCCAGCTGACACACACGTTCACAGGTAGAGAGAGAGAAATGAGGACGGTGGGAAGAGGGACGGGATGGTGAGGGGGGTAGAAGAATGAAGGGATTTTGGGCATACATGGTCAATTTCTTCTATTATTATCAGAAGGTCAGCCTCCCCTACCCCTACCTCTCTTTCTCTTGCCTCTCTCTCTCTTTCTCTCCCCCTTTATCCCTCCTCCTCACCTTCTCCGTCTCATCCTCTTCTCCTCATCACAACACCTTTCTCTAATTAACTCTTTCATCTTCCTCTAACACGCCCTGCGATAAAGGGTATTTTTTTCTTCCTACTTTTTTGTCCCTCCCTTCCTTTGTGCTCAGCTTATTATAAAAAGTCACCATCGAAATAGTTTTTTTTTTTCTAAGGGGGGTTGGGGGTGTTTTGAGTGTGAAGGCTGTTAGTTACCTGCCTCATTTTCTTTTTTATTATATGTCTCGTACTTGTGGTCCTCATGTTTCTTTGTAGGGTGAATCTGTGAGTCATTTTCGTAGTGTCGTAAAAAGGTGTTCATATTCGTTCTAGGAATTAATTATACTCGAAGTGTAGGTCTGAGATCATTGGCAGATAACTTTATGGAATTCATAAGTAATAGATTTAAATTGTGACTGAAGCAACTTTTTTTTTTTTCATTCCATCACACTTGGACGAAGGTGTCTAGTGTTTCCTCGTTTTCCAAAAGTTTCCTGCTGAGATTCATTAAAAACCAATATTGTATCAAAACACGATTCATTCTCGACAAATAAAAATAAGGTTCTCCTTGGTTTTGAAGGGAAGTTATCTGAACAAAAGTCGACATGAAAAAGCGATACTGATTCCACATTCCTCACAGCGTGTTATCAGCGCAAGTGCGAAACCAGAACTGCTAGAATCGCGCACGAAAAACGTTTAATTTTCTCTTGTTTCAATAAAGAAGTTTACTGGGCAAATTCATATGAAAACGAAAGAAATAATAATATTCCTCGTGTCTCCCAGCATGTATATGTACAAAACAAAGAGAGAGAGAGAGAGAGAGAGAGAGAGAGAGAGAGAGAGAGAGAGAGAGAGAGAGAGAGAGAGAGAGAGAGAGAGAGAGAGACCCTTCAGACCTTGAACACTATTTTAGTAAGACGTCTCATAAACGGACTCGTACATAGAAAACCCACAATTTATCCCACTCTTCCCGACGCGTGTTTCTGTGCCGGTACAAAAGAGAGGTGCCCCCTGACGCCGTGTTTTGTATCCCTTGCTCACCAGCCTCCTTCCTGCTCCGTAAATCTGAGCTTGTCAAGGGAGGGTGATTGTGGGCGAACCTTGCTCCCTCCTACTCCGCCGCGCCTCACATTTCAAGGCATCTTCCCTATTAAAGTCTCGTTCCTCTGGGCTAATGTGAGCATCAAGAGAATAGATTTGACCATAATGTAATTTGGTTTTTCACAGGGACTAACTCGGCTACTTGAGGTGAAGTGGTCTGCCTCGCCTTGCCTCCCGCAACTTGTTAGCGACATGCTCGGTGGTCGGTGCTCATTGCTCGCCTCCATTCTTGTACCGGCTGCTTTCTTTGTATGTGATATCGGTGGAGAATTTACAGTCTTTAGCATAATTGACGGGTGTCACGGCGGAAAATTTTTTGGTATTTAACATAATTGGCAGGTGTTACTGGTTAAAAAATTTACAGTATTTAACATAATTGGCAAGTGTTGCTGGGAAAAAAAATTTACAGTATTTAACATAATTGGCAAGTGTTGCTGGGAAAAAAAAATTACAGTATTTAACATACATGGCAAGTGTTCCTGGGAAAAAAAAAATTTACAGTATTTAACCTAACTGGCAGGTTTTAAAGCGAAAAATTTGTAGTATTTAACAAAATTGACCGGTGTTACCTTTATTTTTGTATTTATTTATTTATTTATTTTTATTTTTATTTTTATTTATTTATTTATTTTTTATTTATTTATTTTTATTCTATTTATTATTTTTTTTTTCATGCAAGAGGGGTACTGGCCGAGGCCAACAAAATATATATGAAAGAAATGCCCACCGAGATGCCAGTCCCTTAAGAAGAACCAGAAGTTTTAGCCAAAAGTAGAGTAGTGCCTCGAGGCATCGCTCTTGAAATAAATAAATAAATAAATAAATAATCAAGTTGCCTGTTTTTCATGCAAGAGGTGTTCTGGCTCGGGGCAAGAAAACTGTAAGATAACTAAATAAAATATATAAATAAGTTAATAAATAAATAAAAAGAAGAAAGAAAAAAATGCTCACTGAAGATGTCAGTCTTTAAAGAAAACAATCCAAAAGCTAGTAAAAATTACTTTAAAGTGTTTTGAAACTAAGATTTGCATTCTTAGTCGTTTCAGCGTCTTATCTTTATTTTAAACAGGAAGTGGAAGTTACAGGGGTTTTTAATAGTGCTTTTATGATTGTTGTGTTAGTTTAGTACGCTTTCTGCAACATCAATGGACTGAAACGTCCAAAAGAATCCCATTAATCATTTACGAGGCCTTTGAAGAGAAAGAGCTTATGAGAGGCAAAAGAATACGACTCTAATCACCTCGCTAACAACTCTTGTGGCGATAGTTTCAAGTCTCGTCACCAGGGAGATGACCGGAGTGGTTTGGTCTGAGCTCAGTGACTAAAAACTGTAATTTGGACACACACTAGTCAATGCCTCTTGGGTATGATTTGATTTTAAGACGGCACGTGACAACTATTACTTCTACTTTCACCTTATTTATTTATTTTATTTATTTACTATTTATTCACTTTTATTTTTCATTTTATATTTTCTTCATTATTTATTTACCTATTTTTGCACTGCCATTGCTTATTAATATTTCCCAACACACCCTAATTAATGATCATATTTGCCGCTATTTATTATATATGGCAGTGACAGTGGGGCATCTCACGTAGCGTCCCTTTATACACACAGGAAGCTGAGTCGTACAGAGACACACACGACCATAACGAAGGTCATAAAAACACACATTACGAAGGTAAAATTACAGAATAAACAACACACACGTAAAGGACAACTTTGTACATTATGAAGCGGAAGTGGGCACAGAATCAAGCAGAAACAGACACGAGTATATAAAAAAGAAAAGATAAAAAATAAGTTAAAATAAAAAGATTGAAAGAAAATAAACAAGTCTACATTACAAAGAAGTGTTGGAGGAAATAAGAGACTGACAAACTCGGAAAACATACATTACCAAGCAGGGGTGAGTGTGGAGCAGACACGAGCGAGAAGACTGTCACAAAAGCGCAACATTTACACATTAAGAAGAGGAAGTATGGCACAGACTGAATAAGAAGACGCGACTTGTCATGTTGATCAGGTCTTGTTTATATGATAGTTCTCCTTTTCTGGTTGTTTGTTCCTTTCTTCATACGGTAGTTTTCTTCCTTATTTTCTGATTATCTTCTCTCCCTCTCCTCATAGGATTATTTTCCTCCTCCTTATTTTCTATTTATCCTGCTCGTTTTCTCACATGTTAGTCCTCCTCCTTATTTTTTGTTTATCCTACGTTCCTTTTCACATATGGTTGTTTCCCTCCTCCTTATTTTCTACTTATTCCGCTCCTTTCGTCATATAGTTGTTTTCCTCCTTATTTTCTGCTTATCCTCTGTTCTTTCCTTATATGACAGTTCTCCTCTCCTCTTCTCCTTATTTTCTGCATATCCTCTATTCCTTTCCTCATACGACAGTTCTCCTCCTTATTTCCTACTTAAGCTCTATGCCTCCCCTCCTCCCATAAGCACCGGAGTCTAAGTGCTCGAGTTCTGGCGCCAAATTCCTGGTCTGATCTGCCATGCTTTTGATGGCAAGGTGTCGGTGATTTGAAGGGGGGACACCACTCCTTAATTAAATGTTCATGTCCAAAAGTAGTCTCTCTCTCTCTCTCTCTCTCTCTCTCTCTCTCTCTCTCTCTCTCTCTCTCTCTCTCTCTCTCTCTCTTGGGTAATTATGATGTTTATCTAGGTAGTTAATATTTGACACCTTTTTGATCTAATAACTTCAAGTCCCATGAATCAATTGTCAGTAATCAGAGGAGTCAGTCACAAACACTTTTAACTTTTAAGACTTTTTCTCTCTCCCGCTCAATCAAGATCAGTTTTGCGGGGCGGGAGGTGGTGCAGGAGGAGGAGGAGGAGGAGGAGGAGGAGGAGGAGGAGGAGGAGGAGGAGGAGGAGGAGGAGGAGGAGGAGGAGGAGGAGGAGGAGGAGGAGGAGGAGGAGGAGGGGAGATAATAATTTTGATGGATTAGACACTTACTTTTTTGTTTATAACTCTCATTTAATTTCCTGCAAGCGTCAGAGGGTAAGTGTCGGCGCCTTCACAGCTCCGGTCACTGTCTGGGAGCGTCAGGGTGCGAGGCTTCATGTTCAGCTGACGGTGCCTTTACAAGCGTTTATATCATCAGTTTATTATGCCAAGACTTCAGATAATTGATTCTGGATTATCTCATCTTCCTCTCCCGCTGGAGGGGACAACTCTCACACACGCACGCACGCACACACACACGCACACGCACGCACACGCACTAAGCACCAAGAACCGCGTGTGTGGGAGTATACAACGTAGACGAAACGAGGGCACGCACGCAGATTCAAGTGCAGTCACAGAAAACGAGGAAGGGCACCGAGTCAGGTCAGAACAGGTCGAGATGCTGGCAATAACAAACTGGTGTGTGTGTGTGTGTGTGTGTGTGTGTGTGTGTGTGTGCCACGGCCGCGCTCACATCCAAGGACCAGCTCCGCCCTCCGCCACTGCCAGCCGCTAAATGAAACCCAGGCTACCTCGCCACCCAGCCTCGCTCCCCCGCCCCGCCTCCTCCCCGGCCCCTCACCGCCCACACCACCCCTTTCTCCCTTCACGCCTATACCTCCCACTAGCCACACCTGATGGTATTTTGTCCTGCAGGTGTGTGATACAACTCCACACATACATACACCTACTATCGTGCCGTGTACTATGTGTGCGTGTGTGTGTTTGTGTGTATTTTTTTCAAGTGTGCATGTGTGTTTGGGATTCTTGTCTTGTGGAGTGCTTTCATTCTTTATCTCTCTCTCTCTCTCTCTCTCGTGTGTGTGTGTGTGTGTGTGTGTGTGTGTGTGTGTGTGTGTGTGTGTGTGTGTGTGTGTGTGTGTGTGTGTGTGCGCGCCCAGCGATGGAAAGGTTAACGGGGCCTATCAAACATTGCTCATCAAATACCTATTGTTTGTGTCCTCTGATTAACCTACGGCTATTTCTCTCTCTCTCTCTCTCTCTCTCTCTCTCTCTCTCTCTCTCTCTCTCTCTCTCTCTCTCTCTCTCTCCTCGTGCTCTTGGTGTTATCGCTGTGACCATCCTACATCCCTCTCCTATCCATCCCCCTTCCCCTCCCTCTCCCTCCCCTCAGGACTGTCCCAGAAAAAGGACGCCCCCTCCCCTCTCCCCTTTTACCACCCCCCTCGGTCAGCTATTGTTACGCCTCGACTTTGCTGTGGACACTGGCGAGATGTCCACCTCAGTCCGTCTGTCTGTCTGTCTGTCTGTCTGTCTGTCTCCTCCTGTCCCTCTGTATTTATGTATGTATATGTGTGTGTGTGTGTGTGTGTGTGTGTTGGTATGTTTGTATCTATGCATGTGTGTACTGTATGTATTGTCTTGGTATGTATTGTATGTTTTATGTATTTTTTGCCTTTGTTTTTTGTATTGTATATTGATTTTGCTTGTGTTTGTTTGTTTGTTTGTTTGTTTGTTTAGTTTGCTTGGCGGTGGTATTGGTATTGTTCTTGTTTTTTTGTTATTATTGTTTATTTGTATTTGTTTATTATTGTTATTGGTACTTTTGTTGTTATTATTATTATTATTATTATTATTATTATTATTATTATTATTATTATTATTATTATACCGTCGTCACAGTTATTGATCTTGTTACTATTACACATTTTTCTATCGTTCATGTTACCATCATCATCATTGTCATCGTAAATATGTTAAGTTGCCGCATATAAATATAATCCCAATTACGTTCGGTATCAAAAAATCTACAACCGATACGATTTTTTTTTTTTTTTTTTTCAAGTGGCGAAAGTATCCCAAGATTAATTCATTCTTATTGATTCTTGATTTTTTTCCACTCAGGCTTCGCTCTCAGGAACATTCTCTTTATAAGTATTAACATAATTTAGGAGCCTGGAGCGACGCGAAGCTATGATGCCTTTTTTTTTTTTTTTATTTATCTATTTATTTATTTTTTTTTTTTTTACCTTACATCAACTCACGTCTACGAAAAATAATTGGGGTTTAGATCGTATTTAAAAGTCAAGCTAATTAAGTTAGTGAAGTTATTTAAGTTACATTCTACGAAATTTGAGGAATGGGCGTAGAGGTGAAATTTAAAAGTCTTCCCTCATTCCTCCTTGTTGATAAGTATTCTCTATTGACTCTAGGAATAAACAAGGATGGGGAAAAGAAGAAGTAGTCTTAAATTTCACCTTTACACCGATTCTTCCAGTTTTGTGGAATGCAACATGACTTTAAATACGGCATAGTACTGTGGAGGAGAGAGAGAGAGAGAGAGAGAGAGAGAGAGAGAGAGAGAGAGAGAGAGAGAGAGAGAGAGAGAGAGAGAGAGAGAGAGAGAGAGAGAGAGAGAGAGAGAGAGAGAGGTTTGTCTACAGAACTATTTAAGAGACTGATATATTTTTCTTTTCGATAACATCAATGCAAAAAATGTCTTTGCTTGGGCGCAGAAAGAAAAAGAGAATGAGAGGCTAACTTTGTCTCTTCTAGGCCACGTAACTGTGACTGTAGAGCAAAATTGTTGGAAAATTTGTAAGTGACTATAAAGTGTACTCAGCTTTCCTCTTTTTTTCGGTAACTGCAATTAAGTGCCTTTTATTTTATCCTTTTTAGCTCATGGTCAGTCTCCTCTTCAATGGGGAAAAGAAAAAAAGAAAAAGAAAAGAAAAAAGTTCACATCTTCGCTGACAGACAGAAAGAAGACAGACGTTGATAAATATTTCGGTGGATTGACGAGGAAAAATCAGTCCCTGGTACGCACACTATTTTCCGTGGTCTGCGTTTTCTTTTCTCTTGCTCGTCTTCAGATTTCCTTCACAGTGGCGTGAGTCTGAGCCGCGCGTCTTTATTACCTTTATTACAACGAGCGAGGAAGTAAACACGAGTGAAAAGAAGAATTATACGCAAGTGTTCCTGTTTTCCTCACCTGCGTTTACTATTCCGGGCGTTTACAAGTCGAATAACTAAAATTCAGATAAGGAAACCACTTTACTTGCTCTTTAAACCTACACTTCAAGCAGGAAAGTAAAAAAAAAGAGTGAAAAGAATTTACATATAAGTGAATTTACCTGTTTACCTCATCTCTTTTACTATTATGTGCATTTACAAGTCGAATAAACAAGAGTACGTAAGAGAGTCAACTCATCTGCTCTCTAAACACACACTCTAAGCGAGAAAGTAAAGACGAGTGAAAAGAAGAATTTACATTTAAGCGAGCGTTCCGTCCTGCACTATTTTGGGTTTTCACAAGTGAGAATCAGATAAAAATCCACTTCACCTGCTCTCTACACTTACACTTCAAGCGGGAAAGTAAAAACCAATGAAAAGAACAATTTACACATAAGCGAGTGTTCGTCTTTTACCATTACGGGTGTTTACAAGTCGAATAAATAAGAATACACAGGAAAAAAAAACTCATCTTCTTTCTAAACTCACACTTCGAACGAGAAAGTAAAAACGAGTGGGAAGAAGAACATAAGCAAGCGATCAAGTTTACCTCACCTCCTTTGCTATCCCAGGTGTTTACAAGTCGAATAAACAAGAGCAAATACGACAAAGACACCTCACCTGCTCTCTAAACTAGGCAGCTGGACCGAAGCAGGCGCCACGACACTTACCTGTGGGAGAAACAACAAATTAAGAGACAGGTAAATAAACACGCGGGTGATAACTCCACTAAATCACCGTCATTGGGGGAGAATAAGGAAGGATCATCACATAAAGTCAAGGTCTAGATTCCTTGCAGAGACTCGTGTATGATAACAATTACGTACTCAACTTGATTCCAGATTGGCAGGACAGGAAGATGAAACCAGAACAAGAACAGGGTAGTGGTGGTGGTGGTGGTGGTGGTGGTGGTGGTGGTGATGGTGCTGGTGGTGGAAAAAGGCATCTACGGTATAATGGAGACACTCAAAGGTCGTCCTCCTGCCCATCTGATCTCTGGTTTCACATGCTGGCTTGTGTTACGTGGAGCCTTAGGAGAAAGTACTGAAGGCCCTTGTTCTGGGGCGCCCCGAGATCCTTCTCTCTCTCTCTCTCTCTCTCTCCTTCTCTTCTTTCCTCTCTCTCTCTCTCGCGTTGTCCTTTCAGAGTCCTTTGTTTTCAAGAACCTCTGTCTAGTCTGTTGTTGTCGTCTAAGCTTTTTTTTTTTTTTTTTTTTTTTTGCAGGGAGGCGGGGGAGTTTTCCTATAACCTGCGTTCATTACCTAAAGAGAGTTGTTGTTGTTGTTGTTGTTGTTGTTGTTGTTGTTGTTGCTGTTGTAATAGTAGTGGTGGTAGGAGTGGAGGTAATAGTAATAGCAGTTATTGTTGGTGATGATGGTTAGTTATGTTTCCTTTTTTTAGAAAGAGGAGGAGAGAATTAAAAAAAAAATGAAAATAAAATAAGAAATAAAACGGGATATTATATATGAAAAATCCAAACGGAAATGAAGGGAGAAATGAAATATATATAAAAAAAAACAAAAAAACAAAAAAGGAAATAACATAAATATAAAAAAACAAAAAAAAAAAAAGAAATAACATAAATATTGAGAAGGGAAAGAGAAACAGGAAGAAAAAGAAGAAGAAAAAGAAGAAGACGAAGAAAGAAGAACAAGAACGAGATCACGCAAGAGAAAGTAAAAAGAGGAAGCGGAAATGAGAGAGCAAGAAGAGGAAAAGGAAGAGGAGGAGAAGAAGAAGAAGAAGAAGAGGAAGAAGAGGAGGAGGAGGTGTAGTAATGATAACGGAAACAAGAAAACCACCACCACCACCACCACCACCACCAGCAACAACAGTAACACAACCCCCAACAACAATGCCAATAAATTTCACCTGTGCACTTGCCAGCCAGAAACAGCAGGTAAAAACTTAAAGCACTCGTTGGCCCAATACCTGTCATTACCTGGGCAAATCAAGACACTGGCCAACCCTCAGGTGTAACACTGGTAATTACCTTCAAATGACACGTCGCCGCCGATACCTCACAGTGCTGTTTTGTTATCCTTATTTACTGCCAGAGAGAGAGAGAGAGAGAGAGAGAGAGAGAGAGAGAGAGAGAGAGAGAGAGAGAGAGAGAGAGAGAATATATTTTCCTTCCTTCCCCATGTTAAAAAATAAGGTTGCCTCATCTAACACACACACACACACACACACACACACACACACACACACACACACACACACACACACACACACACACACACACACACACACACAGAGAGAGAGAGAGAGAGAGAGAGAGAGAGAATTTTACCGTGTTTTCTCATCCCTCGTCACGTGATTTCTAGTGATAAAAAGAACGAGCAAGTTGAAAAAGCAAACTTCACTTCACTCTGTCCGTTCCTGTCACTCTTTTCTTTAACTTAAGGGAGGATTGAGTGAGTTGATGAGAGGATAGAAGTGTGGGTGAGTGTTGGCACGCCCGGTGAAAGAGGAAAGGGAATGAAGACAAATTAGTGTTTATAAGAAGGTGAACAACAAGAACAACGCGAAAAATAAGAAAAGAACAAGAAGAACAGCAAGAAAAAGAGAAAAGAAAAAGGAAAGGGACCAAGAACAAAGAAGATGATGAAAACAGTAAGAAGAAGAAGAAGAGGAGGAGGAGGAGGAGGAGGAGGAGGAGGAGGAGGAGGAGGAGGAGGAGGAGGAGGAGGAGGAGGAGGAATAACAGGAAGAAGAGGAAATAATGTAATAAAGAAAAGTGCAACATCCCAATAAAAGTAAAAATAGAAATAGAAAGAAAATAACACTAAGCTAATCCCACAAGACGAAGGAGAAAAGGAGAGGAAGAAGAAGAAGAAGAAGAAAAAGAAGAACGAAACAATACAACAAAATAAATAAATAAATAAATAATAAAATAAAACGTACCACAAAGCAGAACAAAATATATAAAACGCAATTAATAAACCCTTTATTTCCGAAAACAAAAGCTGCAGAAGGAGTAAAAGGCGAGGAATTTATGAGAGAGAAAAGGAGAGAAGAGGAGGACAGGCAAGAGGAGAGGAAGAGAAAGGGGGACAGGGAGGAGGGGGGAGGAGGAGTTAAGAATGGGCGATGACTGAGAACTGAAGACCATAGAGTGTCACTTTCCTCGGGTATCAGTTTTCCTAGCCCAGCCTGGTCGCGGCGGGGTGGGCGTAGGGGGAGGGCGTGGGGGAAGATCTCTTCTGCCCAACAATAGACCTCAAGAGATCCTATTCTTCTGCTCCTCCTTCCCCTCCTTTCTCTTGCTCAGGTTACTAAATTAACCAATAAACACCACCACCACCGCTCCTCGCTAATTAGAAGCTCCGTGGCTGGTTACCTGGTTACCGTTATTCTGCGACTTGTTTGTGGTGCTTATACTGTTGATCCTGCTGCTAATACTGTTGTTACTAATGTTGTTACTACTGCTGGTACCGCTGTTGCTGCTGCTTCTGCTGCTGCTATTTCTACTACTACTATTACTACTACTACTACCACTACTACTACTATTGCTGATGCTGCTGTTGTTATTTGATTGTTAGCTTTCATATTATTATTATTATTATTATTATTATTATTATTATCATTATTATTATTATTATTGTTATTATCATTATTTTTGTGCTTGTACGTATTATGGTTGATAATTTTCCACTTTACTTTTCACTATTTACGTGCACTAGAAACGTTGCTTTTATCGAGATTATCACTGTAATTCATGGTAACGATGATGATGTTAGTGATACTGGAAAAAATATAATGATGACTGCGGTAATTATGATCCCAATTAATAAATAAATAAAATGAAATTAAGAAGACATGTATAAAATTTTCATCATAAAATAACATTACGTTCGCTACCATCACCAACAGCAACAACAACAACAACAACAACAACAATTACAACAGCATCCTCTTACTTCAGCTTCCGCAAATATTCAGCGCATCCGTCTCTCTCTCTCTCTCTCTCTCTCTCTCTCTCTCTCTCTCTCTCTCTCTCTCTCTCTCTCTCTCTCTCTCTCTTCCTTCCCCATCTGTTTGTTTTTTTAATTTCATTTCATTATCAATTATTATTATTATTATTATTATTATTATTATTATTATTATTATTATTATCATTATCATAACTATTACTGCTGCTGCTGCTGCTGCTACTGCTACTGCTGCTGCTGCTGCTGCTGCTGCTGCTGCTGCTGCTGCTACTACTACTACTACTACTACTACTACTACTACTACTACTACTATAGTTTTACCTATAAAAATGTAGATGTGTCTGTCATGACATGTACAAGCAAGAGAGAGAGAGAGAGAGAGAGAGAGAGAGAGAGAGAGAGAGAGAGAGAGAGAGAGAGAGAGAGAGAGAGAGAGAGAGAGGGGGTAGCCGAGGTCAGATGGCAAGGGCTCGGACAAGGTCTTCTCTCAGGCTCAGTAGTTATTCCGCCTGAGAGAGAGAGGAATGTGCACCATCACCACCACCACCACTACCACCACCACCACCACCACCACCACCACCACCACCCCCCCTGCCCATTCTACCAGCATCACCACTATCTACGCAACTATTTTCCTGACTATCCCTACCTCTACTTTTGTCACTATCACCACCACCACTATCACCACCATTGTCACCATCACCAGCATTAACCTATTTCCTAGTATGCCACCACCATCACTATCACCACCATTATCTGAGTACAATTTGTAGCATTGCCGAGGCCGCTGGGTCATCATCACCACCACCACCACCACCACCACCACCACCACCATCAGCAATTACAGTCACTCTGCAGATTTTATTATTAACACAGAGGAAATATTGCATAAGAAACCCAACAGTAACATTATTATCGCCACCTTTCAGTTTATCTCCAGTTGATCCGCACGCTTACTACCCCTACTACTACTACTACTACTACTACTACTACTAATAATAATAATAATAATAATAATAATAATAATAATAATAATAATAATAATAATATCTCTATTATTGCTAATATCGACGAACTTTCCTATTACTACTACTACTACTACTACTACTACTACAACCACCCCTATCACCACCCAACCATCCTATCACTGACCTTACCTCCACCACCACCACCACCACCACCACTACAACCACCACCGAAAAAATCTACATCCTTTCACCCTTTTCAATTTCGTAGAAGCGGCAGACATTCCTTCATTCCTCACTAAGACACTGAATCTCCCCACGGAAAAGCATTTAAATTAACCTTCCCTCAGGATTCCTTAAACAGCCAAGCTATATAAAATAACTCAGGGAAATACAACTGCTATTTTCCGAAGCCAAGGTCAGTGTTTAGGGACGAGAAGAAGTCTGGGTTGGTTAAGGACACACGCTGTAGCTCCTCGTGGTTCGGATTATGCTCATTTCTCAACACATGCGCTGTATGAGTCGCCCACGCTGTCGTGTGTCTCCGTACAAGACCGCCGTGGCAGATAAGACATCGCAAATATGTGACAGAAAGTTCTAAGACCTGCTACAGAATTTGCTATGGCGCTTCACTCGGTTTAGTCATAGAAAATTTAGTAGCCAGCGAGGGGAGACTTTAACGAAGGGGTAGGTGGTGAGCCGCCCTCCCTCCCCGGTCACCAGCCCGCAACCTTGCCAAAACTTTCTTCCTCTTTCTTCCTCCTTCTTCTTGTACGTCTTTTTTTGTGTGCGGTTTCTGCCCAGACACGGTTTATCGTAAATTCAGTTGGGAGGACAAAGGGAACACAACCCCCACGATCATAAGTATCAAAAACGTATAGCGATTATATAGATAAGTTTCATATCTGGAATTTTGCCTCCAGAGCAACGCACACCTAAGTAAAAAATTGACACAAAAATAAATAAGTAAAAAAAAAACCTTTCCACATAGCATTTCTCGCTTGGCCTAAAATGGAAACAGGTGTGTATTGACGCAGATGTGCAATGGTGACAAGTGTAAGATTGTACAGATGTGTGATTTAGGCATTAGGTGTGCAGTAGCAGTAGTACATGCACGTGTGTGGTAGTGGAGGTGTGGTATGTGGTGAGTGGTGGACCTCTGTGCTTGTTTGGCAGCATCAGCAGGTGTGTGGTGGAAGCTGGACATATATGGAGACGGTGACAGGTGTATAGCTAGTCATTCAGGTGTTTGGTGGAGGATAGAGAGGTGTGTGGTAGCCATGACGGGTGTGTGACAAGAACCAAAAATTAAGTGTGTAGCAGCTTCATATATACACAGGTATAAGATAGAACGGTGTGCAGTTTTTCCAGGTAGCGTTGACAGGTATGCAGTAGGTGTGTGTGTGTGGTAGCGGTAGTAGTGAGCAGGTGTGTGGTGGCAGGTTACCTAGGCATTAGTCACACCTGGCCTCGATCACGTCTTTCTTGGGCGCTGAGGGAAAATTGAAGCCACTGGCGATGTGATGTTTGTCTCGTTAATTTTGTACAGTGCTTGAGTTCCTCCTTAGATACTTTATTGTGGGTGCTTTTCACTCTCTTTACTCTTTCTTTATCTCTCGCTTTTTTTGCTACGGGAGGTTACAGGGAAGGTTACAGGGAGGAGAATACAGAAGGGAGGTAGTGTGGAGAGATTCTAAGGTTAATGATGGGAAAGACAGGTGACAATAGGTGAGGAAACTTACCTGTGTGTGACCTTACGTTGTTTTTGCTTCTACCAGTAAGGGTTGTCATGTGAGTTCATTATATGTGTGTGTGTGTGTGTGTGTGTTGGTGGGTGAGTGTTTCTCTCTCTCTCTCTCTCTCTCTCTCTCTCTCTCTCTCTCTCTCTCTCTCTCTCTCTCTCTCTCTCTCTCTCTCTCTCTCTCTCTCTCTCTCTCTCTCTCTCTCTCTCTCATTATTATTATCATCATCATCTCCACTTCCACTGTTCTTAATGTCCAGTGAGTCGGATATCACACACACACACACACACACACACACACACACACACACACACACACACACACACACACACACACACACACACACACACTTAAACACACATACTTAAACACACACAAAGCTAACTAAACAAACACTAAAAAAAACGGACAAAAGCAACGTGATACCCTAGATGTACAGACAAATAAACACATACAGAGATACAGACAGACAGATAGACAGATAGATAGATAGATAGAAAGATAAATAGACACAGAATGACTGATGAAAGGCAAGGCAACAGAAGCAGAACAAAACAAAGCCTCCACAAACTGAAATTAGAGACGCCAAGCATTTTTAACTCGATGTCACAGGTCAAGTAGAGGAAGGAGGAGGGAAGGGGAGAGGTAAGGAGGGGGTTCAGGGGTCACTGTCGCATTCCTCGGTCAGGGTTCAAGGTCAGAGGTCACGCTGGCAAATAAGGCCAAGGAGGAAAGAGCTGAAGACTGAAGAAAAACAAAGATCAGAAATGGAACTTGAGAACCTTAGATTTCTTCGCTGTACGGAATGATGATGAGTGTGACAACGTTATTCAAGCCATTAGGATCAGAATCGCATTCCAGAAGGGGGATGCTAAGTGTGAGAAACCTCTGAGCGCGAGTCCCAAGGCATCAAAACCCTAATTGACCAGCCGTAGCCAAGGAGAATCTGATCCCAACCTAACAATAACACGAAACACAGAGGGAATCAGATAGTCTTCTTGGCCCGTACTTTGTTTGGGAAGAGAAGGAATGTATGTGACGTTCCTATTCACGTCCTGGACAAAATTCCATTCTCCCCGAAGTGTTGCGTTAATTCTAGGCCTTCCCGTCCCGTGGATAAGGGTGATGCTGCCCCAGGGGTGAGGGCGAGGCTTGCGACCTTCACCCTCCTCCTACGGGTTCTACACACCGCCAGACTCATCGACCAAGAAAGTCTTAATGTATCTTTCCTCCTCCTTCTCCTCCTCCTCCTCCACCTCCTCCTCCTCCTCCTCCTCCTCCTCCTCCTCCTCCTCCTCCTCGTCCACATCTACCTCTCCTTTCTTTCTTTTCTGATATCTATCTATTTCTCCTCCTCCTCCTCCTCTCACTTCCTCCACATGCGTCCACTCTTCGTGAACCATAACAGAGAAGCGAAGGAATAGCGAGAAAAGCAGATACTGATGGAAGGGAAAGGAATGAAGCGAGGAGGAGGAGGAGGAGAGGGAGGAGGATGAAGGATGAGTGCGTGGGGATGAAACAATAGGTAGGGTGGAGGTGAGGGAGGTGAGGTGGGAAGCAGGCAGGCGGTGGAGAGTAGGGAGTAGGGAGGAGCAATACACCCAGAAGCTACATTTTTTTTTTCTCTTCTTCCATCCCGCCATCCATCTCTCCATCCCTCCATCTAAAACCACCACATATACCTCTCCCGGGAACACACCATCCGCTCTCACCCGCCATCCCGCAGCGGCCAGACACACGGAAGCACGGTGGTTAGCAGACAAGGCGGTTGTTAGCAAGAGAGAGAGAGAGAGAGAGAGAGAGAGAGAGAGAGAGAGAGAGAGAGAGAGAGAGAGAGAGAGAGAGAGAGAGGAAGGGAGGGACAGACAGACAGACAGACATAGATGGACAGATAGATAAACTGATAACATCGCCTGTCCAATAAATTTATCATATTGACTTTTGTTTGTTCTAAGGTATTATTATTATCATTAATATAATTAGTAGTAGTATTAGTAGTAGTAGTAGTGGTAGTAGTAGTAGTAATAATGATAATAATGAAAAATAATAAATAATAATAACAGTAGTAGTAGTAGTAGTAGTAGTAGTAATAATAATAATAAATAATAATAATAATAATAACAATGCTCATTATACTCCTCTCTGCTTTTGTTGTTGGAAAGAGGTGGTAAAACTAATTAGGAAACGAAAACAATTCTTTCATTAATATTACTGTTGCTTAGTTACTTACAGAGAGAGAGAGAGAGAGAGAGAGAGAGAGAGAGAGAGAGAGAGAGAGAGAGAGAGAGAGAGTTTATGGTGGCGGCTTTGCGGCGTAAACAGTTTATGGCGATGTTGTTGTTGTGGCAGAAACACTTTATGGTGGGAGTGACAGGTGTGCTGGGGACGGTCAGGTATAATTAGCGTTAGGACAAGGCTGGGTGTTTCCTGTGTGTGCTCCCCGCCCTCACCTGTCCCCACTAAACAAACACAAAGTCTCTCTCTCTCTCTCTCTCTCTCTCTCTCTCTCTCTCTCTCTCTCTCTCTCTCTCTCTCTCTCTCTCTCTCTCTCTCTCTCTCTCCAACGTTGTGTCTTTTCGTTAGCTTAGATTAGGTTGAATTAAGTAAGGTTAAGTAAGGATTTGGTTATGTCAAAGTTAGGTTAGGTTGAATCAAGTGAGGTTAGGGTAAGTTAGTTTAAGTTTCATGTTCTTCAAATATAAATGAAAGTAAAAACATCCTTAGGCCAAGTAGTTAGTTTTTAGTTTGATGCTTGAAACCTCTCCTCTTCTCTCTTCTCTTCTCTCCTGTCTCTCCCCTCCTCTCATCTCCTGTCTCTTCCCTCCTCTCCTCCCCTCTCCTGTCTCTCCCCTCCATTCTCTGCCCAACTAGTGAATTAGGTTTAGCAAAAGGTTATGCATTCTTCCCCCTTTAGTTCACAGTGTTAAGACGGCTCCACCCTGCCCTTTGTGTTATATATATAGTACGTTGTCTGCAGCACCACAACCTCACTTTACATATGCATAACGTCCCTCTGCACTCCCTTTTGTTATGTTGCGAGATGAAGCACGTGAAAGTTGGGTGGAAAAAGAGTTTCTCGTTTTGTATTCTTCACTAATTGTTCATACATACAATGGAGTCAGGTGCCGTGCTAATTAAAAGCTGCTAAGATACGACTGTCTATTGTTACCTGTGGCTGGGCGAGGCAAGGTGAGTGTGGTGAGGTGAGGGTTTGTTGTGTTGGGGGGAGGGTGAAAGAAAAATGATAATAATTACGCTGGAAATTGTACTAACTGAGGTGGTATTATAGTCTCATACATTTCTGGTGGAGGTGACCTTGGGGTGTTGTAGGATGCAATGTTGGGGAATGAAAGGATGAATTAGATGAATAAATGATGATAGGTAAGTAGGTTGTGTAGGTTTTGCTGTTGTTTGAGAATGGTTATTAAGTATTAAGGCAAGATTACTTTTTCAATCTTTTTATCTGGCATTTTGAAGTTTTCCACCTGGTATAGATGTGTCATGTAGACTCTGGTGTTGGTTAAAAAAAAAAAAAGATTACGTATAGAGAATGCAAGTTTTTTTTCTTTTACGAACCCTGTTGACTTGATATATTAAGGCACAGGTCGTGGTATGCTCAAAAGTTCAATTATCTACCTGGTATACTTGTGAGGTGTAGGTTCTGGTGCTGTTTAAATTGATTTTTTACGACCTATTTATTTGGTATATTAAGGCACAGTTCAATAATCTACCTGGTATAGAAATTATCTTTAGGTCTTGGTGTTTCAGGAAAGCCCGTTAAGTATAAAGTAAGCCAATTTTTTTATTTATTTTTTCATTACGTTCGTTTAGCTGGTATATAAGAGCGAAGTTAAGTGGTATTTTGAAAGTTTAATCATCTACATGGTATAGTTGTGTGTGTCGAGGGGCTGTGTGAATGCGTCTAACAAGGCATTTGGTATAGAAAGTGCGCAGGTACTGGAGTGTCTCGAATAAGTCTAATTATCAACCGGTATAACTGGTATAAGACGCCCTGGTGTTCCTGGTAGTACATGCAACTATTAACTGTGTATAAAATGTGCAAGTTCTATTATTACTTCTTGAATAACTTTTCGATGTGAGGTGTTGCAGAGTTTTTGTGTTGCTTCCTGATACAACACAGAAACACAGGATACCAAGCCTCCATACCTGCGATACAACAAACACACCTGTTCTTGAATCTTCTAATCTCCTCCACAGGAATGAAAAAAAAAATATGAATAACCGGAATAAGAATAACAAATAAGATAAGATTTCCAAGTTCTCGTGTCGCCTCTTTGCCAGGTAACCCAGAAACACACCTGATATAAGGCCCTACACCTGTACCCAAGCCACACCTGCCCTTGCCTGTCCCTTTCCGCCTCAGTACCCTTCTCCCTACAGGTACAGGCACCCGTAAACATGACGGCGTCCACCAAAAGTAACCCGCACACAGGATATAACAACCCTTGTCTCCCAACCTCTCTCTCTTTCTCTCTCTCCCTACCGAACACACGCACACATACACATTCATGGTTGCGTACATTTTTCACGCGGCCAAATGCACACGCAAGCTGATGAATACAAAAATACTCCCAATTCATCAACAACCGAGAGGAAAGTCGTACTTAAAAAAACTATATATATACAAGTGAGTTTTTGTCGGCCAGTTTAGTGCATGAAATTAGGGTAAGGACGAGGAGGAGGAGGAGGAGGAGGAGGAGGAGAGAGGACGAAGAATAGGAGATGGAAGAAGAAGAGAAAGTGGTCGGCTATTGTTTCTCATTTTTTCTCTCTTTTTTTTTTTTTTTTGAGGAGAAAAGAGAGAGATCACATAGTTCACAAATTCGGAGGTGAGAGAAAGAGAGAGGGAGAGAAAAAAAACATAATGGTCGCTGTTAAGGGAAAGTAAAGAGAAAGTGAAAAGTGCAGACTAAGTGGAGGAGGAGAATGTAAAGGAGGAACAGAAGAAGGATGAGAAGGAGGATGGGCAAAGAGGAGAGGGGAGGAGGAAGGGATGGAGGTAGGAGGAAGACTATGCGAAGGATGGGGGAAGGTGGATTGGGGAAGGAGGGGAGGGAGGGGAAGGTGGGGCGTGTGGAGGCTTCCCGCTGCGGCCCGGCCGAGTCTTAATTCATAAATTGGGTGTCGTCAATTGACACTGGGCGCTGGACGTCGGCAGAATAACAATGCTTGTGCGCTGCTTTCGTTTGCATTCATTAGCTTAGTCGCCCGCTTCGCCCTCGTCCCGGGAGCTTCAGACCAAACCCGCTCTGCCCTCCCCGCCTGTCCCCTCCCCAGCCTCCCAGCCTCCCAGACTCACCCCAAAGACCCACATTGTACTCAGATCTGTGATTCCCGTGGTTTTTAGTTACGAATCCAGGCAAGTGGGTGTTGTGTTTGCTAAGGGTTTGTTTTTGTCTTTAATTAAGGGTGTGATGGAGGTGCGGCGCGGGGAGGGTGTGGAGGGGTGTGTTGGGGCGGGAGAGAATGTGTTGTGTGGTGTTGTGGTGTAAGGATTCTAGGATTTGAGTTTCTTTAATGTATGCTTGTGGCACGCCTTCTTTTTCCTCCTCCCCACTCCTCTTCCTCCCCCTCTTCCTCCTCCTCCGAAGCTAGCCACCGGAACGCGTCTTGTGTTGGTCGCTGAAGTCTATGAGTCTGTGCTCGGTGGAGTGTGTCGCCGCGGTGCTGAGTATTCCCACGTCGAGGCTCCCGTGTCCCTGCGATGAGGCGGGTAATCGGACCCTTCAGCGGCTCGTCCCTGACCTCAGCTGGCTCCACTGGTTCTTGGCTGTTCCGAGCGTCCCTGCTGCCTCGAGGTCTCTATGGCATCGCGGCGCCGCTCTTCAGGTTATCGCCGAGTGTTGGGCGTGTAAAGAAATCGCGAAGGACTGAGATGTCGCAATTGTCATCTGCTGCTCTCTCTCTCTCTCTCTCTCTCTCTCTCTCTCTCTCTCTCTCTCTCTCCTCTCTCTCTCTCTCTCTCTCTCTCTCTCTCTCTCTTTCAGATGTAAGCGCATATGGAGCCTTAATTAATTTGTGGTGTACTTTTTGCCGGTGTCAGGGAAGGCCCAGTCTTGCGATACCCGTGGAAGTAGGTTGCAGGCCGGGCCAGGGTAGGGAGCAGGTGGCCGGCCCGCTCACACCCTGATCTCGTTCATTTGTCTAACCTGTATACCTGAAGCTGTCCCAGCCGTCCCACTAATGAGGCAGCCCGACAAACCTGTTACATTCATCCACACCCTCTTACCAAACCTGTGCTTTTAAATCTAAATGAATTTTGGAATAAAACTGATTTTCCAATTTTATCCCGGTCGGACAATCCTCGCGGCTCTTATCTGGCTTGTTTGTCCCTGTCATCTCTCGGTAAACGTGTGTCGTGTCATCTCACTCGCCGTATTTCCACCGAAGTCAGACACGCATCAACTCCCTCACCGCAGTGTCTTCATTAGCAACGCCGCTGACTCTTGCGATGAAAACTGTCACTAGTCCTTTGTAGCATGTGCCGGGAAATACAAAACAATTTACAGCGAGTTGCGTAACCTGATTAGGGATTTCCACGTCCAGCTGTGCAGTGCAGAGGCGGACCGCTTAGCCGGGGACATGGAATTTAAAATGGGTTTCATGTAGAATTAATTAGACAAAAAACCGCATAACCTGAATATGGAATGTTAATAAAAAAGTACCTTAATGTAAAGTGTAAAGGAAGACTTGAGTGAAAAACAAGTGGCGGAGGAGGATGTGTAAGACTGAGCTGGCTGGCGGAGGACTGAGTGCAACCTGAACTTTACATGAACAGGTATATTGCGGAAAAAAAAAAAAAAAAGGAATTTGCACCTAACAGAACAACACTCGGAAAACTGTAGTGTTGAGTCAGCACAGTGCAACACAGTTATACCAACATAAGAAAACAAGGGAAGCTGCAAGAAGACACCAGACAGGCCTACACGTGGCAGTCCTGGTATGCAGCCTATCACTCCCCTCCCCCTCTCCCTCTCCACGCTGAGTTCCCAAGCACCAAGTTAAGAACCGTATTCTGAAACACTTCTGGCCGCACATCCACTGCTTTCTATAGGCTCTAGTTGAAGTGACACAGGTTTTTAAAGTGTTTTCACGTTTCTAGTGACAAATTAACAAGATCTCTACATTATTAACAGGAGAAACAGTCTTGAAAACCTGGCCAATCATCTCTGTGGCCTTGGAAAACAGTCTTGAAAACCTGGCCAATCATCTCTGTGGCCTTGGAAAACAGTCGTGGTGAGAGAGCTGTGTTTCTGAATATGGTCTTAAGCACTACCACAGCCTATCACTCCCCTCCATCCCCTCTCCCTCTCTCCTCCCTCCCACGCTGAGCTCCTAACGTTCCCAGACATCAGGCTAAGCACTCACTTTGCCTCGTCGCGAACATTTACACACTGGTGTCTAATTTTCAATTCCAGGCCCTCCTCCCCTCTTGCCGCCTAATCACAATTTGAATCAGTGGCGGACAACTTCTTGCGCGGCGGGGAGTGGCTTCTTCTTTAGTATCTTTCCCTCATTGACGGTTAAATTTAATGTGCGGTTCGTCTGAGAGCAATTTACATCTTTGAGGGACAGATTGCTGTGTTTAGGAGCCTCGTCTCGCCTCGCCTCACTTCACTTCACTTCTCCCTCTCACTTCTCCCTCAGCCTGACGGGAGGACTCAATCTAATTCTAACCTGAGTAACATCTAAGCTTTTTTTTTCTTTTTTTTCTTTTTTGAGAACATGAAAATATAAGGAAAGCTGCAAGAAGTTATGCCTACACGTGGCAGTCCCTGTATTCATTTCTTCTCTTTTTCCCACAATCCCATGCTGCTTTTTCCCTCCATTACCCACCCACAGTAATTACCATCGACACCCACACACCTACAGAACCCATCACTCTCTCATCTGCACCATTCCATTCCGAACCATCACCATTACCACCACCACCCAGCCAATCACCCACCCTGTCCCTCTCTACCCCTCCGTCTCTCTCCCTACCTAACCTCGCCTCTTCGCCACAATTGCCGCCACCATCTGCACCATCAACCATCGGGGACTCGGGTAGTTTATCAGGAATGACATGGCCGCCTTATTTGCCTGGTGTCCCCCTGAGCCGGCCGACCACCGCGACATTTGCACTAATTTTAGGTTCCCTGCATTCCGGCGAGGCGTGTGATGTACAACCGGCAAAGAAAGAGAGAGAGAGGAAGTGAGGGATTAGAGTTTTTTTTTTTTTTTATGGAGAAGGACAATGTTGAAAAGGAAAAGAAGAGAGAGAGAGAGAGAGAGAGAGAGAGAGAGAGAGAGAGAGGAGAGAGACGAGAGAGAGAGAGAGAGAGAGAGAGAGAGAGAGAGAGAGAGTCATAATCAAGAATCATACACAGTTCTCTCTCCTTCTCCCTTCCCTCTTCCATCTGTCCATCCAACCAACCTTCCATATACCACACTCAACTCCTTTAAATTCCATCTCACTCCCTCTCTCTCTTATAAAACACCACTTCATACCAACTAAATCAAGAAAGAAGAGAAGAGAAGAGAGAAAGAAAAGCTCTCTCTCTTCCTCTTCCTCTTATAAATACCCATTCACACTAAGTAAATCAAGAGAGAAAGAAGAGACGAGAGAAAGAAATGCTGTCTCATTCTCACCCTTCACACCAACTAAATCGAGAGAGAAGGAAGAGAAGAGAAGAGAGAAAGAAAACCTCTCACTCCCTCCCTCCCTTTACTTCAACTACGTGTAGATCAAGAGAGACAGAAGAGAGAAAAGAGAACGAAATATGTGAACGGAATCAAGAGAAATAGACAGACAGAATAGAGAAGAGAGAGGACGAAACCTAACTAGGCAGGAAGGAGACGAAGAGACATCAGTCAAAGCAGCGGGAGGACTGACGAAGATTCATAACGAGACACGGAGATCGAGAGGAGAGCATGAGAAAATTGCACTAGTTGAAGAGAGACAGAACCGCACGCCGCTGGACCACCGATTGAGAGACACGTGTGCTGAGATGTCATGCGGCTTATGGACAAATGAGGGGTTTAGGTAATTCAGAGAGCAAGCCGACGAAACAAGGGTAGAATGCGGAGTGAAATTGAGAAGCTTGTGTGTGTGTGTGAGGGTTAGAGAGAGAGGGGGAGTAGTCATCACCTCACTGCCTTACATTACAACTAACACCTGTTCAGAATTTGCACACACACACACACACACACACACACACACACACACACACACACACACACACACACACACACACACGCACGTTTCATTCATCTTAGTATTCTTTAACATGTCAAGGAATACGAAGCAACAGTAGCAAAAAACAATCATAACAACCACAAGCACCACTACCACCACCATCACAACAACAACAACAACAACACCAAAAACAAAAAAGAAACAAGGCCAAAAAAATTCTACACCAATCCAATCCACCATCCTCACATTTTCTTTTTAAACACCTGACGAAAAGAAAAAAAAAGAAAGAAAGGTAGGAAATGGCAGGTGAAAAAGATGATTAAAATTCCAGGTATGCTCCCTTCACGCTCCCTCGGTGGCCCTCCCTCCCAGGCAGGAAGACAAGCGGCCGAGGCGTGGAGCATAATAATAAACAAACAAACAAAAGCCACGCGAGCCCTCCCATTGGTTTATTTCAACAGCGAGGGGCCCCGGGCGAAGCATAAGGGTCGATCGGCGTGTATATGCTCATTGCAGGGCCGAGCACACGTGGGAACTGGCGAACGTCAGGGAGAAAAACACACACACACACACACGCACACGAATAGAAAAATTAGCATCATTTTCTATGTTTTGATCAAATTAATTCTCTCTCTCTCTCTCTCTCTCTCTCTCTCTCTCTCTCTCTCTCTCTCTCTCTCTCTCTCTCTCTCTCTCTCTCTCTCTGATTTCTCGCATTTTTTCCTGTTTTTTTGTTTATTTTTATTGTGTTTTATTATATTTTACGTTTTTCGGCTTATCTTTTATCTTTCTTTGTTTTCTCTTTGCCTCTCGTTCCTTTCTTTCAGCTCTGTCTTCATCAAATATTTCCTTTATCTTTCTGATTAATCATCTCCATGTCTTCTCTTCTTCCTTATTCCTTATCATATCTTTTTCTCACGTCTTTGTGGTAAATCATTAGGATGTTTGCTTTCCTTCGTTCTTTCTGTCTTTCTTTCCACTGTTCTTTCACTCTCTTCTCCTTTCTTTGACTTTTCATGTCTATATGTATTGGTCTGCTTTCTTTTTTATCTGTCTTTCTACTTATATATTTATCAATCATTTGGTCTATCTATCTATCTATATATGTTTATTTTTTTTTTGTTCCTTTATTTTTTTCTTCCTTCTAGCAATCTTTCTTTCTTTCCTTCTCTAACAATCAATTTCTCTTTCTTTCTTTCTTTCTTATTACCTTCTACATATCGTCAACGTAGTCAATATTCCCCCCCACCTTTTTTTTTTCTAACTGATCTTCACTCCACCCACGTATCACCACATTTACAGATTCAGTTCCAAAGTTACCGCGCCATTTCAAGGCATCTCGCTCAGGCAGGGGCCGCGTTACCCTCAGGAAGTAAACAGTGCCCCGTGAGACGCATAACCCCCTTTTAGACGTGCTATTATACTCCCTCCGTGGCCTCGTAGAAAAGGAAGAGGGGCCCTAGTAGAAGCATATTACTTTCTCTCTCTCTCTCTCTCTCTCTCTCTCTCTCTCTCTCTCTCTCTCTCTCTCTCTCTCTCTCTCTCTCTCATGGGTCATACATTCTTCATGAACTGGTCTTTCTAGTATGGGGGGGAGAGAGAGGGAGAGGGGAGAGGGAGTTGGGTTTAGGGGTGCCGCCCCCCCGCCCGCTCCCCTCTCCTGTAGCAGTGGCGGACGTCCCTATGCTTCCCTTGGGCCTCAGTGTCTTGTTGTGCCCTTAAAAAGCAAGTTATGGGTTGTGTTGGGGTTCATTCTCTCTCTCTCTCTCTCTCTCTCTCTCTCTCTCTCTCTCTCTCTCTCTCTCTCTCTCTCTCTCTCTCTCTCTCTCTCTCTCTCTCTCTCTGATCGTTAGCATTCCTTAATAATAAACTGCACTTTGTTACATTTTGTCTAATTAGGAGATGCCAAACAAATAGCTCCGTGTAATAACAATCTGAATAACATCGTTGTGGAAAAAGAAAAAAGAAAACTTGAATCTCACTCCAAAGAAGAAGACCCAAAAAAAAGAAGAAAAAAAGACGAAAAAGAGAAAGAAAGTCGCATTTACAACTACGCAGACTCGTGTGTGTGTGTATGTGTGTTTACCTTGGAGTGGTGGAATGAATGGTCATGTTTAGTTCTCCATCTCTCTACTTCAAGGTGAGACGCACACCTCACCTGGAGTTTCCTTAAGTGCCCCTTACACCTGAGGCAGTGAGAGAGGGAGAGGTGGAAGGAGACAGGAAGGGAAAGAGAGAGAGGGAATAAAAGAGGAATAGGGCTGCTGGAAGAGGCGTAAGTGGAAGAAAAAGGAAAAGAGGAGGAAAGCTATAGAGAAAAATATACTGAAAAGAAGGAAGAGGTGAAATAAGAGGAGGAATAGAGTTGGTGGAAAAACAGTGGAAGAAGAGGAAATGGAAAAGAAAGAAAGGAAGAGAAGGAAATGAAAGAGAAAGAAGGGACGGATAGGGAAGGATAGGAAATAAAAGAGAAGGAGGAGGGCTGCAGGAAAGAGAATGGGAGAAGAGGAGACGAAAGAGAGAGGGAGAGCAAAGAGAAAGTGAGAGAGGAGGGGAGGAGATGCAGGAAATAGAGAGAAAGAGGAGGAAAGGAAACAGAAATAAGAGGGATGCAGGCAGGAAGGAAATGTCAAGACCGAGAGAGAGAGAGAGAGAGAGAGAGAGAGAGAGAGAGAGAGAGAGAGAGAGAGAGAGAGAGAGAGAGAGAGAGAGAGAGAGAGAGAGAGAGAGAGAGAGAGAGAGAAACCTTTGGGAGATGAGAAGAAGGGAGCGAGAAAGGGACATAAAAAAAAGTAAGAGAGAAAAAAGGAAAGGGAAGAAAAGTGGGTGGCAGACAGAAAGGAGAAAGATAAAGAGATAAAAAAAAATCAGGAAAAAGGGAGAAGGGGACAAAGAGAGAAAGTGAGGACAAGGAAAGGGAAGGAAAGGAGGGATGGAGGGAAGGGAGAGATGGAGTAAAAA
This sequence comes from Scylla paramamosain, assembly GCF_035594125.1. Classification (NCBI taxonomy): domain Eukaryota; kingdom Metazoa; phylum Arthropoda; class Malacostraca; order Decapoda; family Portunidae; genus Scylla; species Scylla paramamosain. The sequence continues at coordinate 14,549,087 of NC_087181.1, forward strand.
ATAAGGTAAGGACCAGGTGTGGAGGGAGGGAAGGTGAAAGTTGTGATCGGGAGGAGAGAAAATGGGCAAGTATAGGAGAGAGAGAGAGAGAGAGAGAGAGAGAGAGAGAGAGAGAGAGAGAGAGAGAGAGAGAGAGAGAGAGAGAGAGAGAGAGAGAGAGAGAGAGAGAGAGAGAGAGAGAGGTGGAGTTGTTGGAGGAAAGGAGACATGGCGGAAGTGTCCTCCATGTTAGGAATGGGAGGGAAGGAGGGAGGGAGGTAAGGGGAGAGAGAAGCCAGAGGGAAAACGAGGTGAGAACGATTGAAAGGAAAAGGAACACGCTTTCCGAAAGACCAAAGAAAAGAGAAAACTTCGCTAGATAAGAATGACAAAAAAAAAATGCACTTATGAAACATTACAATACAAACTACAGCACTACAATACTTACTTCTAATGAACTAACAAAGAAGAATGTAAAATGAAAAAAAAAAAATAGTTTGTAAATATAATCGAAGCGCGGAAAATACCCTTTCTTAACCCTTTCGCTGCTAGACAAAAGTTTTCCCTTCATTACCTATAACTTTTTGGACACTATATGTAGCAAGCTCTCGTACATATTCGTATACCGCAAAGAGACAAATTCAGCCAATCTCTCTCTCTCTCTCCTCTCTCTCTCTCTCTCTCTCTCTCTCTTCTCTCTCTCTCTCTCTCTCTCTCTCTCTCTCTCTCTCCTGTGTCTCCATGCAAGCAGTTTTTACTGTGACAGGAAACTTAATGAAGGATGAGCAAAATAGTAGAAGTGTTAAGATTATTCGTGTCTGTGTGTGTGTGTGTGTGTGTGTGTGTGTGTGTGTGTGTGTGTGTGTGTGTGTAAAATTATACATATCTTGAATTTGTATGATTGAATTATAACATTACATACTTCTTGACACGTTTACACTGACCTTTGTCGTTTAATTCATCGTTGTTTTCGATATTTTTATGCTGATGGATAATTGTATTGTGTTATATACATATATTTTGTTTCTTTACCTTTTTGTACTTTATCATTTTTGTACACTGTGATCAATAAACTATCTGTGTGTGTGTGTGTGTGTGTGTGTGTGTGTGTGTGTGTGTACAGGTAAGGCGGAAGTCCTCACCTGTATACTGAAAGAAGGGCGTAATTACCTCTATTTACTGTTAACGATTCCATTAGCATAGAGGAAGTGAATGACCGCCTGCATGCTATTACCTGAACGCTCCCTCCCCTGCCTCTTACACCCCCCGCTTACCCTCTTACCCTTAGCCCTTAATACCACTCAGCCAGCCTTTCCTACTCTCCCCGTTTCCTCTCCCCTTAATGTTGTGTGTTTCGTGTGTTGTTGTGTTGGTTCTGTTGATGCTGGGTCTCGTGTTGATGTTGGAGTGTTTTGTTTTTATTCTTGGTGTTTGATTTGTTTGTGTTGTGTTTGTTCCTATTCATTTATGTTTTTATTTACTGTTTGTATTTGTTTATGTATTTTGTTATTTATTTATTCTTTATTTTTCTTTCATGTTTTTTTTTCTTTCATTCTTTTCTTTCTCTTCTTTTCTTTTTCATTTATGTTTCTTTTTTTTTCGCTTTTTGCAAGAAGTGCGTAGTAATGATTATTTCGTTTTCTTTAATTTATGTATATATTTTAACACCGAGTGGCGATTAGGTTCGATTGTTTTATGAAAATTTTTGTTTAATATTTTTGACGTGCAGCGCTTCATGGTTTCATTTTGTGGCGATTTGAAGCAGTGAAGCAATACCAGTGTATAGAAAACTGTAGAAATAGAAGATTTATCTTGGAGAAAAAGATAGATAAATATTAAAAGGGGGAGGAATAAGAAAGGTAAAAGAAAAGTGTTAAATTTAGGGGATGAGTCGAAAGAAAAATGAAGAGGAAGGGAAAAGAAAGTGGGAGAAAAGTAAAAATAAGAGGGTGTGTCTAAAAAGAAGAAAATGAAAAAGAATTAGAAGAAGAAGAAGAAGAAGAAGAAGAAGAAGAAGAAGAAGAAACATTGAAAGGGGAAGGAAAACCGACAGAGAGCAGGTGTCTCGTGTCACGGAGGCTTGGGTCGCCGCTTGGCCTGAGCAGCAGCGGACAGTAGCAGCGGCGGGCGTGCAATCACTCCCTCGGACCTGCCTTAAGAATTTCCGTCTAGGGATTTGTGTAGCGTGGCTTGTTATTACCGGTGCGGGGCCTCGGGGCTTGCCGGCTGGCCTGCCCTGGACTCCTCTTGGCTGGGGCAGTCATAGGCTCACAACAACATAGCTACCGCCGCGCCTGCCCTCGCCGCCGCCGCCGCCATCACCGCCGCCGCCACCTGAGCCAGCGCCGCGCATTTGTGATTGGTTTCTCAAGGTGCTTGTTTCCGGTGATTGGCTGTGACGTGTGGGTGACAGTGTTGCGGGGTGTCGTGACATGGTGTCTGGGTGTATTGTTTAGCGATGGTGTCTATCTTACTAGCAAGAGGGAGTGTTTTGCGGTGTGTGGTGTGGTGCAGTAGATACTGCAGCTGTTACTCTTGAAGCGTTTGTATTTATCTGTAGAAGTTCACCAGCATATGAAGTTTAAAGACGTATTTCAGTGAAGAAGTTTACGAATACCTGAAGTTTACATGCGAGTTGTAGTACATACAGTACTTATTTTTGTAGTTTCTTTCTTTATCTATGAATTATCGACTGCTTCCAAACTGACGCTATTCGCAAGTTATGGGAAGTTTTCCAGCGTGGCGGCGGCGGCGAGGCGGAGCGGCATTTGGAGTTTGTGTGTTTAGGACGACACCGCAGCGCACTGAGTTGCCTTCGGGGTAAGACAGTGACAACCAGACGTGCCTGAGCGGGAACAGCGCCCAAGGGAGGACTGTGCATGCGGGCAGGAGAGAGAGAGAGAGAGAGAGAGAGAGAGAGAGAGAGAGAGAGAGAGAGAGAGAGAGAGAGAGAGAGAGAGAGAGAGAGTTAATTAAAAAAAATAAAAACAGGGAATTTGAAGAATGTCCGAGCAACTGCACAGCAAGAGATATGAAGGAAAAAAAAAGTATAAGTAAGGAAAAACCCGCAAACATTCCTGAAGTGCAGCGACAGGCAATATTTCCTAAAACAGGTTAAGGTCAGGGAAGCATGCAAAGGTGAATCAATAAATAACAAGTCAATAACCCGTCGCCGCGAACACTGAAGTGACACACGCGAACACACGAATAAAATCGACATTTATACGAAAAAATAACAGACTAACTGCAGAGGCAAAGATAAAGCAAATAAAATGAACTTGAAAGGCCAAAGCCTTTCAAGTACAGTAAACTGAAGTAAATAAAGAAAATTTAACGTAAGGCCTTAAGGAACTTTAATTTCAAACGAAACAAAGCTCCGACTCACGACTATACAAAGGAAAGGACACGACAGTAGTGAAATAAATAAGGAAAATTTAAACTAAAGTAAATAAGGACGCAAAAAAAGTAAAATAAATATGAAAAATCGAAACTGAACACAAGACTTCGAAGATCAGCCTCGAAGGAAACGAAGCTCCGACTCACGGCGTTCCTGAGGGCAGGCGACGACCATCCTTGAGCATCTGCCAAGGTCGAGAAGGAGGAGGAGGAGGGATCTGGCGGTGGCCTGGGGCTCCCTTGGCCATGTGAAGGAGGGAGGGAAGGAGGGGAGGATAGAGAGAAGGGAGGGAAGGATGGAGAAAAGGAAGGGAAGGAATGGAGGGAAGGAGGGGATGATGGAGAGAAGGAAGGGAAGGAAGGGAGAGGGAGAGGGAGGGTCAGCTCACGAGGTTCAACCCACCATTACACGATCAACGAAAAGGCCTGGCCATTAATTCACGAAGACTATTATGCATCACTGCCCATTATTCTTAGCACTCAGAAAAAAAAGTAGTAGACATAATAAAAAAACACCTGTCACTACCTCTTACTCCTAATTTCCCCATAGCACTGGCCAGGTAAGGAGGGAGTCAGGTAGTTACGGGACGCAACAACACCTGCGCTTGAGTTCGATAACCTTGTAAGAAAATTTGGCCTTGTTTTGTAACCCCACTACCACCACCACCACCGCGTCAGAAGGTGGTGATGGTGGTGGTGGTGTAGCAAACTGATGGCGTTTATTGGGGTGATAGTGAGGACAGGAATGTGGTGATTGTGGTGATGGTTGGCAAGGTGAAATTGCCATTATCCTTGTGGTGATAGGAGCTGTGGTGATGGTGCGTGGTGATGGTGTGTGATGATGGAGGCTAAGTGACATTTATGGTGAGGGGAAAGTGAGTGAGGCTGGAATAGTGATCGTGTGTGTGTGTGTGTGTGTGTGTGTGTGTGTGTGGTGAAAGGCGTTACGGTGATAATAGAGGTTATGGTGGTGGTGGTGGTGGTGGTAGTGGTGGTGGTGGTGGAGGACGGTCGGCGGTACCTTACTTGTCTGGTAACTGGTCTGGTTGCTTTCACTTATTATTCGCGCTATCTTAGTCATCCTGCCTTAACCTTAACACACACACACACACACACACACACACACACACACACACACACACACACACACACATCCCATATCACAAAACATATGATCACCACTAGTTATAAGCATCAGCGTGTGTGTGTGTGTGTGTGTGTGTGTGTATGTGTGTGTGTGTGTGTAAAAGGCGAACACCATTTGAAGAAAGTGTTGAAATCTCGCAGAGCACCTTTTCCTTTTTTTTTCTCATGTGTGTGTGTGTGTGTGTGTGTGTGTGTGTGTGTGTGTGTGTGTGTGTGTGTGTGTGGCATTGACTGGTGTACGTAGGCGGGGAAAGGTTGTAAGGGGCGCGGACGCTGATGGCAGTGAAAGGCTACAAAAGACATGATGATAAGGCATAGTGAAGAGAGAGGGAGAGGGAGATAGAGACACAGACAAACATACAGACAGACAGAGGGGCATATACAAAAAGAAACACAGAAACCAGGAGGAAAAACGAAGGTGATGACAATAAGGAAAATAAGAACTTAAAAAAATATAAATAAAAAGAAAAACTGCGCTTAGTAAAGATAAAAAAAACACAGAAAACTGATAAGCCAAGCAAATAAATATACAAAAATACCACGGAGGGAGGAAAATGTGGAGGAGGAAGACGAAGTGAGAACAGGAGGAGGAGGAAAAGAGATACATGGTGAGGAAGGAGAAGAGGGACAAAGAGAAAGAATGATAGAACGATATGCATCTCAAATTAAGAAGAAAGAAATGCTTCCAAGATAACGATGAAGGAGAAGAAAGAGGAAGGCGAGGATAAGAAGTAAGAAAACACACGAAGGATATGATAAAAACAGATGGAGGAAGAGGAAGATGATAAGGACGAAGGGAAGTATATATCATGAAGAGAGCGAGAGATAATAAAGGAGGAAAACGAGGAAGACGTAAAAGAACAAGAAAAGACGAGAAAAAGATTAAAAGGAGGAGGATGAGGAGAAATAGCAGAAGCAGTAATAGTAGTAGGAGAAGAAGAAGAAGAAGAAGAAGAAGAAGAAGAAGAAGAAGAAGAAGAAGAAGAAGAAGAAGAAGAAGAAGAAGAAGGGCAAGTAGAAGAGGATGGGCCTACCAAAAGATAAAACTAGTGATACACCATTCCTTGTGTACATTTTTTTGCCGTCAGAAAAGAGATAACAGGTATGTGCAAGAGAGAGAGAGAGAGAGAGAGAGAGAGAGAGAGAGAGAGAGAGAGAGAGAGAGAGAGAGAGAGAGAGAGAGAGAGAGAGAGAGATCTTTCACACCTTACAGTTCTCCTCAATCTATTTTTTCAATCTACATTTCTTCGGCTACATTTTGCAAACCAAACCGAGGAAACAGGAGATGAAAAAATGCAAAAGGCTTCAGATATCCTGTGTGATTTGTGGCACTTGAAAGCAAAAGAAGTAAAAAAGTGAAAGAAAAACAGGTTATGTAAGCATTGATTTCTCTCCGACCACCACCAGTGAGAGGCCGAGAGGGGGGGGTGGAGGGAAGGGAGAGAAGGGAGGAAAGTAGGGGAGTTACCATAGGAGGAGATGGAGATGTGATGGAGGAAGAATTCTTTGGGAGAGAGTAACTGGAGTCATACCTTTCTTTCTCACTTCTCTCTTTCTTTCCTTTTTCTCTCTTTTGTGTTCTTTTTCTCTCTCCCTTTTCTTCTACTCTCCCTTTCTTTTCCTCTTCCCGTCCTGTTGTGTGTTCTTCTCCCTCTTCTTCCTCTTTCCTCAACCAGATGCCTGAGTCACACCAAGGTCACCCTAGCAGGCCACACACCGAGGCACACACACACACACACACACACACACACACACACACACACACACACACACACACACACACACACAACACACACACTAGTTTATCTATTTGTTTGTGTGTGTGTGTGTGTGTGTGTGTGTGTGTGTGTGTATCAGTGTGTCTCTATCTGTGTGTCTATCTATCTGTCTGTCTGTGTCATTCTCTCTCTCTCTCTCTCTCTCTCTCTCTCTCTCTCTCTCTCTCTCTCTCCTCTCTCTCTCTCCTCTCTCTCTCTCTCTCTCTCCTCTCTCCTCTCTCTCTCTCTCTCTCTCTCCCGGGTTGCAGGTTTTATTATCTGTTTTAAACACATAAAAACGATAATTGGAAATATGTAGTAATTGTCACAAACTATTGAAGCCAGCAGATGGTCAGTTTATTTCTTTTTTTCCCCCTTTTTTTTCGCTCTATCTCAGAAGCCATTGATCATCCGTTTTTCTGTCCGTCTTTCAAGTCGCCGCGAGTCTTGGTGTGCTGAGGAAGCGCTGCTGTCAGTTTATAACGTGGCTGTGTTTAAAAAGTAACGATATGACTAAAGGATTGTCAGAATGTGTTTGGAGTTTCGCCGCTAATTATTTCCCTTCCACAGCTTCGGAGTGTTGGAAATAATGAGTACGTAGAAGAAACATTAACATAATACGTGCTTTAATTTAGAGGGCATGATGTGATTAATGAGATGTGCAGGTGTGTTTTGAGTTTCAGCGCTTATGATCTTTCTCACAGTCCGTCAGAGGGTCGAATGTTATGGAAAAAAGTTATATAGAAGAAACACTTACATAAATACGTGTTTTAATTTAAAGTTCACGTTATAATTAAGAGAAGTATCTAATCGCTTTTTTTTTTTTCAGTCCATCAGAACTTAAGAATTAATAAAGGTAATGGAAAATAAACCAATGGAAAATAAACCAGTGGTTTTTCTCATCTTTTTCTCTCTCAGTATTTGAAGTCGTAAAGTAATACCTAGATGTGTATTCTGCCTTGAGAGAGACGGAGAGACGTATATGCATAAAAAAGAACAAATACACATATAAGAATGAAATACGAGGTTATCCTATTCACGTGTCACTTTGGATATAACTCATGAAAAAAATATTAACAGGTACTGAGTCACACAATTTACGTTTCGATCTGATTCCCTCCTACAGTAGTCTTACAGTTCCTCTTTCCTATCTTGTCCTTTTTACTATGAGTGGCTGTTGCTCCTCCCATCACCTCTCTGGTTACCTGTCCTCACCTATCCTCACCTGGTTCACAATTTGTTACTCTTTTCCTATCTTGTCCACTTATTCGTTTTTTTCTTAATGGCTCCTGCTCCTCCTAGCCGCTCTTTTCCTACCTGTCCTCTTCTATCTCACCTGTCCTCACCTTTCTTAAAATTCCTCTTTTCTACCATGTCCTCTTTGCTCTCCGTGGCTCCTGCTACGCTCTTCCCCTCCCAACCTACCTGTTCTCACCTGTCTAGCTTAAGGCACCTGGTTTATTGTCGTCCAATGAGTGATGACGCTTGGGGAAAAACTCGTATATCTTGAAGAGTCCTGTTCTATTAGTGTTGCGTTACGTGGCATGCAAAGTAAGACGCGTGGGTGTTAATAGCGAGTCATTTGTAGGTGTGTGTTGGGTGTAGTGTTCATATTTTGGGTAAGTTGTTGGTTTTATTTCATTTGATTTTTTTTTTTTTTTTTTTTTTTTTTTTTTTTACTTTTTTGGGGGATTGGTATTGTCGGTATGTTGATAATTTGATTGTTTTTTATCGATTTATTTATTCGTTTGTTTGTTTCCATATTGTTTTATTTATTCTTTTACTCAATTCTCGTTTATTTTTGTTCGGGTATTGTTCGTATTATACTTTTTTTTTTGCTACTCTATTGTTCTATTTGTATTGAAGACGTGATAATAATATTTCAAATTTATTATTATTTTTTTTTCCTTATGGTTTACTCTTGATTGTTATTTTCTATCGGTATTTTTCCTCAGATGTTAATTTTCTTTTATTTTCACCCGAAAATTTCATCGGTATCTTTCGTTTCCCACAATACAATTTTCTATTATTTATATTCAAGTCGTTATGTTGGTATTTCCCCGTTTTTTTTTTTTTTTCCGTTTTCTTTGTCGGTATCATATCTTCCCAAACCTGTGTAATCTTCTCTCCTCATTTTTTTTCCCAGTCTCCAATTTAAGCTCGTCATTTTTTCTCTCTGTCTCCAGTTTACCTCACCTTATCCCTCCCATTTGCTGTCCCTTTTCTGTCCTTCCCGCTGTCCTTTCCTACAACTGTCCCTTTTTCCTGCGCCTTCCTTTCTCTCTCCCTCCCTCCGTCCCTCTCTCTCACCTTCCCTGTCTCATTAATGGCGCTCTCGTCACAGACACCACCTACTATTATACTGACCAAACAGCCACTGCCTTCCTTTAGTGTGTGTGTGTGTGTGTGTGTGTGTGTGTGTGTGTGTGTGTGTGTGTGTGTGTGAGAGAGAGACACAGGAAGGATGTCAGACTTAACACAGCATAACACACATACACACACACACACACACACACACACACACACACACAAACAGTCTATATTCCATCTGTTTCCCTTCCTTACATTTCCCTTTTCTCTCCCACCCCTCCCTCTCACCCCTCCATCTCTCCCTCTCTCTCTCTTCCCTACCTCTCCATTTCTGGTAATTTAAAATGCAGGTATTTCTTGGCTACGGGAGGGAGCGAGGAAGAGGAGGGATCGAAGGGAGGGAAGGAGGTATTGGAGGGAGAGGAGGAAAGGAGGAAAGGGAGTGGAGAGAGAGAATTACCTCTTACCACGCGTTTCTTTACATATTTCGTTTTTTTTCGTAGTTCTTTTCTAGTTGCTTTTCATCTCTGTTTATTTGTTTACTTTGTTTACTTTGATTTCTTGCGCTTTTTACCTTTTCCCTTTTTTCTTCCTTTGTTTGTTTGTTTGTTTGTTTGTTTTTTTTTTTGCATTTTTTCATGTGATTTTTTTTTCTCTCTATTTGTTTACTTTTATCTTTGTGTTTTCTGTCTCCTTCCTTTACTTCCTTCCTTTGTTTGTTCAGTAGTTTTGTATTGTTTTTCTTATGCTAATTTTCACGATTTGTTTATTTTTTCACTGCATCTTTTCCTGACTTCCATTTTTCTGTCTTTTTCCGCCTTAAAGAAGCTTCAGCACGTATTTTCCCTTTTCTTCCTTGTTTTGCTCCTGCCTTTACTACTACTACTACTACTACTACTACTACTACACTCCCACATTCCCTGCCTCCACCACTTCATCATCTGCTACCACTGTCCCTAATACTACCACTACCGTCATTACCACCACCGCCCGGAGCCATAAGGGATCCTTCTCCCCCCTATACCCTCTTCCCCTCTCCCCCTCTCTATCCCCGTGCCCCTCCCCTTTCCTTCAAACTCAAGGACACACTGGCTGGCCATTGAGAGAAAGGAACGGAGAGAGAGAGAGAGAGAGAGAGAGAGAGAGAGAGAGAGAGAGAGAGACTAACCATGGAACAAAAAATATAATAGTGAAAGCTTCTCTCAGGTCAAATAAACCCGCCCAAAACTGATATTTTTAGCCATTTCGGGGAAAAAAAACTCGCTCGCGTTGGAATTTTTATGAGGGAATCATCACTCCGCTGGTTTACTGTCTGTCAGTTCCAGTATCGAGTGACGCTTCAACACTGCGGAAGGCATTGAGCTTATTCGATTCTGAAAAGTGATTCGAAACATTTCTCTCTCTCTCTCTCTCTCTCTCTCTCTCTCTCTCTCGACATAAGGAGAATCTGCAGTGATTGTATTCATTTTGTATTATTTTGATTATGTTTCTTTTATCAATTCTGTTTATATTATCTACTTATTCTGTCTATTTTGTTTATTCTGTTTACTCTGATTCCATTTTCTCTCTCTTAGTTTATTCATGTTCGCTTCACGGTTCAGTGTTCGTGGCGTCGCGGATTCTGGTTCGGTTAGGTTAAGTTAGTTCACGGGTCAGTCTTCGCTGCGCCGCGGTTTCTGGTGGTTAAGTTAAGTTAGGCTCACGGTTCAGTGTTCATGGCGCCCATGGTTCTGGTGGTTAGGTTAAGTTAGGTTAGGTTCACGGTTCATTGTTCGTGGCGTCGCGGGTTCTGGTGGTTAGGTTAAGTTAGGTTAGGTTTGGTTCACGGTTCAGTGTTCATGGCGCCCCTAGTTCTGGTGGTTAAGTTAAGTTAGGTTCACGGTTCAGTGTTCGTGGCGTCGCGGATTCTGGTGGCTCTGAGCCTGAGCCCCGCCAGGCCGCGCCCTCAGGCCACGGGCAGCGCTGGGCGTGGTCAGGAAGCCTTCGCGCTACGATAATATATTACCTTCTACTGGTTCTATTGCCTCTCTCTCTCTCTCTCTCTCTCTCTCTCTCTCTCTCTCTCTCTCTCTCTCTCTCTCTCTCTCTCTGATTTCGTTCCTTATTTCTGTAATTTCTTTTTCTCTTTTAAGTGTTTTGTTTCTTTCACAATTTCTCTTCCTCTTGTTATTTTCTCTTTTATTTCTCCTTTTTTTTCTTTCTTTCGCTTCTCTCTTTGCCTCCATTTTCTCCGTATTACATAGTTTATTTTCCTCCTCCTCCTCCTCCTCCTCCTCCTCCTCCTAATTTCACGTTCACATTCCCGTCAAGCTGTCACCACACCTTCCTGTCTTGGCTTCCTGTACTGCCTCATCGCTGTCCCTCTCCCTTCACCTTTACCTGGCCTTGCCGCGTAGGTGAATCCCTCTGTCCTTATTCCTTTCAAATATACGTACAGTTACACTACATCCTTCTCCCCAACCCGTCTCTTTTTATTTTTTTTATTTACTTATTTACATTTTTGTGAGCGTTTTTGCCAGTTATAATTTTCCATGTTTTATTTATTTTTATATTTTATTTTTCTTATTTTATTTATTTATTTGTTTATTTATTTATTTTTATTGATCTATTTTCGTTTATTTCATATTTATTTTATTTTATTTCATTTCATTTTATTACCGTCAGAACTCCATGCCCATCTTTTTTTTTTTTTTTTTTTATATATGTACTTGTTCTCCTCTTTTTATTGTGTCCTTTCCTCTTAACACGGCGCTTTGTGATCCCGTTGCTGTGGCGTGAACCCTTAGACTGCTACGACTTCTGTCCAAACTTTAAATAATCTGTTACAAGTCTAAGGTGCTTTGAGAGGCGCCACTCACAGCAAAGAGGGAATAGAGTAGTTATGACATTCGAGTGCCTATGTATAGCAGTATTTTATTCATTTATTTTATTCATTTATTTATTTATTTATTTATTATTTTTCATTTGTATATTTATTTTGTTCATTTAATTTTTTGTTCAGTGAAAATCGTCTAATGTAAATCAAATTAACAAATATCATAGTGCCATTATTAGTTACTCGTAATCTAATCTAACTTAACCTGTCTATTTATCTATTTATTTATCTATCTGTCTGTCTTTCTGTGAATCTGGCTATCTATCTATCAGTCTGTCTATTTGTCTATTTATCTGTCTACCTATCTATTTATCGAAGTTTTTCATTTTCCTGTTTAATATTGATAATTTTTCATTTTCCTTCCAAGTATTTTTTTTTTTACGTTTTCTTTTAACATTACAGTGATTTTCTCTATTACAGTATTATTGATTTTTTTTTTTTCATTTTCTTCATTCTCCTTTATTTATTTTGTTTCTTGAGGTTTGCTGTGAGTAGCAATGTCCTGGCAAGGTGTGTACTGTGATTTACTAACATTCCCACGCTCTACTTACAGGTACAGATACACGAGTCGCAGGCATTCCGTCAGGTGTCACTGTCTTACCTGGAACAAAGAAGAACGGGAGTTAGTGAGTACAAAAGTTTTGGTTCATGTCTTATTGGTTTGTGTTTAGGTAATGGTAGCAGCGATGACATGGTGGTGATGGTAATGATGATGATAATTATGATAACACCACCACCACCACTAACAACAACAACAACAACAACAACAAGTACAACAACAAGTACCTTTCCTTACCATTCCAACCCTGACTTGTTTATCAAATATCACAAATTTTAGAAAATCAAATGTATATGAATTTACGTTTTGAGAGAGAGAGAGAGAGAGAGAGAGAGAGAGAGAGAGAGAGAGAGAGAGAGAGAGAGAGAGAGAGAGAGAGAGAGACCCACACCCACACCTTCACTCACCCTCACTCCCTTTCTTCCTGCCTTCCCCACCTTCTCCCTCCAACCCTTTCTTACCTTCCTTCCAAACTCTCCCACCACACTCCCTCTCTCCCCTCCCCTCCTTCCCTCCCGTATAAGGCCACCTATTATCTCCATCAGCGGGAATATTCATCATAAGCGCGGCGCGATGATACTCTCCTCTGACGTAGGGAATTAAAGGGGATGGTGGCTGAGTGTTGCGTAAGCCCGTGTAGCTCAGGACTCCCTATACATCTTCCCGCGCCCTGCCTGCCTCCCTCCTTGCTGTCCCGCCTCGTGGTGCAAGAGTGGCAGGGCTGGTGGTGCTTTCACTTTTTTTTTTTATTGAGAGGGATATTGTTTGTTTATCTGTTTGATTAGTTAGTTAATCAGGGTATTGTGTTTTTTTTTCTTGTTTATTTGTTTATTTATTTTGTTTTCATTAGTATTGGTATATTTATTCATTTAGCTATTAAATATTATATCACTTTTTTCTTTTCTTCTTGTGCTTTCGGTTAATTCTTTTCTTTTTCCTTTTGTTATATATTTTTGGTTATATTTTTCTTTTTTTCCTTTAGTGTGATGAGATCAGAATATTTTATTTTTTTTTTTTTTGTAAAATGAGATTTAATTTTTTTTTTCCTGATTTCTTTTAATCTCTTATTGGCTCAGATTTCCTCTTTATAGTGTTATAATTAGAGTGGAGTGTCTTGCTTGAGTTTGTTTTTTTTTCATAATTTTTTGTTTTTTTATTCGTACGTGTCTGTAACATTGCAGGTAAATGTGATTAAAATGTCTTGCAGTTAGTTTTTCTTTCTTTTTTTTTACTTTCTAGTTCGTGACCATGAAGTATTATTGATGATTTTCCTCCTTTTTCTGGCTTTGCTTTCGTGATGGAGCGAGTTGACTTTCAGCATTTAATTCTTACAATTCAAGCGTTATTTGGAATATTTCTCGTTTTTTTTTTCTCTCACATTTCCTACTTCCTTCAGCTAGAGCACAATTTTTTTTATCCACTTATAGACAGAAAGACAACACAATACTATTTTCTCACCGCGTAAATTTGAATATTTTGTTCCCTAAATCACTTATGTTGTCATTACTTTTTTTTCTCAGTGTAGGTTCGCGTATTTAATTTTTCCTTAAGCTAGAACACTAAATTTTGTTCATCTGCAGACAGAAAGGCGACACATTACCATTTTTGCGTGTAGGTATAAATCCTTTCACTCCCTAAATCACTTGTTATCATTACTTTCCTCTCGTTTTTCCATCATATTTCTATTTCCTTCAGCTAGAACACTCATTTTTTCTCATCTACTGACAGAGTGACACCACATTGCTATTTCCCAGTAAAGGTTTAAGTCTTTCACTCTCCAAATCGCTTTTCTTTTTCCTTTATTAATTGCCAGAACATTAATACCTCTTCATCTACTGACAGACAACACATCACTACTTCCCAGTGTAGGTTTAAGTCTTTTCGCTTCTTAAATCGCTCCTGTTATCGATGAGGAGTAAATGAATAAGTGAGCTTGTAAACAGTGGGACGAACGAGACAAGGCAACGCGGAAAAAATGTCCAGCGAGTGAAGTGTGAATAGGAAGCTGCGGTGTTACAGGTGACAGAGTGACAGGTGTGTGCCCAGAGAGAGAGAGAGAGAGAGAGAGAGAGAGAGAGAGAGAGAGAGAGAGAGAGAGAGAGAGAGAGTTTGGTATCCAGTGCATTCTTTGTTGGATTTTTTTCCTCTCGCGCGACTCAAAGCAGAAAGAAAACGCGAGTTGCGAGAGAGAGAGAGAGAGAGAGAGAGAGAGAGAGAGAGAGAGAGAGAGAGAGAGAGAGAGAGAGAGAGAGAGAGAGAGGAAGAAAGACCAAGAACAACACGAAGAAGAAGAAGAAGAAGAAGAAGAAGAAGAAGAAGAAGAAGAAGAAGAAGAAGAAGAAGAAACAGAAAAAGACACAGGCATAACGGTGAGGTGCGTCTTTTATGGGTTGAATTTCTCCCTTCTTTATTTTCCTTTCGCAGACAGACGGACGCCACAAGCAAACCCACTCTCTTGAATTTCTTGTGCCTCTTCACCACTTATAATTACACACTCTTGTGGATGATTTATGTAATTATCAATAAACGCTTATCTATTTATCAAAATTTCTCGTCGTCTGGATTTTTTTTCTCTCTCTTTCATGAAGTGGGAACTGTCTTTCTTTTTTTTATTATTATTTTTACTTATTTTTTCTACCTTAATCGCATACGTTTTGATTTTAACTTAATCCTCCGGTCAATTCATTTTTTTTTTTTTTTCGTAGTAAATTTGCCAGACGCTTAAGAAAATATGAAGAGAGAAAGTTGAAGTGTTTATGAATTAGCTCCAATGGTTGCTAAGGAGAAGCTAAAGGAGAGTGCGAATAGCTCAGGTGATAAAGACTAGTACACCTGTCTAATTTGGGCGTGGCGTCTTGGTAACTGAAGTATTCCAGAAATGACAAATTCGG
>NC_087181.1:14568999-14601499 GCF_035594125.1 Scylla paramamosain
AGGAGGAGGAGGAGGAGGAGGAGGAGGAGGAGGAGGAGGAGGAGGAGGAAGGGATGTATCCTCTCCTTTGCTCCAATTACATAGATATCAATACTGTGATACTAATAGTGACTGAAGGAAAAAAAAAGGAAAGATTGAGATAAATGAAGGAATGGAGGAAAGGAAGGAAAGCAGGAATGGTCAAGGGAAAGGAAGGAAACAAGACACGATTGATAGAAATGAAGGAAAGAAAGAAGGGACGGTTGAGAAAATTGACGGAATAAAGGAAAGGAAGGAAAAAGGGACAATTTACAGAAATGGAGGAAAGGAAGAGAGAACTGAAGGACAGAAAAGAAGTAAACGACTGAGGGAACTACAGGGATGGAGGAAATGAAGGAAGAAAAGAAAGAACGATTGAGAGAACTAAAAGAACAAAAAAAAAGGAAAGAAAAAATGAATGATTGCAGGAACCGAAAGAATAAAGGAAGGGACAATTGAGGGAAGTGAAGGAAGGAAAGGAGGGACTGAGGCAAATGAAGGACTGAAGGAAGGAAGGAAATCAGGTGCATTGGCGTGAAGGAAAAATTGTATGAGAAGCAGAATAAAAATTATTATTATAAGTTAGATTACAAGAATTACGAAGAATTGATCGAAGAAGAAAGGAAGGAAAGTACTTTTGTAACGGATGGAGGAGGAGGAGGATGGAAAGGATGGAGAAGTAGTAGTAGTAGTAGTAGTAGTAGTAGTAGTAGTAGTAGTAGTAGTAGTAGTAGTAGTAGTAGTAGTAGTAGCAGTTGTTGTTGTTGTTGTTGTTGTTGTTGTTGTTGTAGAAAAGAGGGAAAAAGGGAGGGCGAGGAAGAAGGAGGAAAGGGGTGTAAGAACGAATAGAGAAGACAAAAAGAAGAGTAATAGATATAAAAGAAGAACAAGAAGAAAACGAAGAAAATTAAGAAAAATAAAATAAAACAACTACGAAAAGAGGAATGAAAAAAAGAAAGAAGAGAAAATTTTAAAAAGACAGTGTACAGAGAGAGAGAGAGAGAGAGAGAGAGAGAGAGAGAGAGAGAGAGAGAGAGAGAGAGAGAGAGAGAGAGAGAGAGAGAGAGAGAGGAGGGAGGAACAGAACCCCTAATCAAGACTCTCTGGAGCTCCGCCACACAGCCAGCGGTTCCGGCCAGCCACAAACATTCCAGCCGGGGAGAAGCGAGAGAAAGGCGGCGCGGGGAAAGGCGAGAGAGAGAGAGAGAGAGAGAGAGAGAGAGAGAGAGAGAGAGAGAGAGAGAGAGAGAGAGAGAGAGAGAGAGAGAGAGAGAGAGAGAGAGATCCCTACTGGTAAACGTTTCATCGCCCACCTCCATTAATTCACTGGGCTGTACTGGATGCCGTGTGTATTTCTAAGTGTTTGTATGGTTCTAGTGGAAGTTCAGTGAAGATTCTGCATGATTAGTAACGTAAACAGCCTTAGAATTCTCTCTCTCTCTCTCTCTCTCTCTCTCTCTCTCTCTCTCTCTCTCTCTCTCTCTCTCTCTCTGTGTGTGTGTGTGTGTGTGTGTGTGTGTGTGTGTGTGTGTGTGTGTGTGTGTGTGTGTGTGTGTGTGTGTGTGTGTGTGTGTGTGTGTGTGTGTGTGTGTGTGTGTGTGTGTGTGTGTGTGTGTGGCTTTTGGAAACAGTACTTTTGGCAGGAGAAACATTTTAGAGTACCTGCTAAAGACGAAGGTGACCATGAGAAAAACACATTAGTATCTCCTCCACAACCGCACCCTCCCCCACCAAAAAAAAAAAAAAAAGAGAAGTAAAGAAAACGCGAAACATGATCCTTCTTCCAATCAGTTTCAATCACCATCCCCCATTCGACTTAAAACCAATCGATCAGGAAGCAAGAAACTGATCGACCAAACAGCCCAATCAAGCAGTCAGCGGTCAACGAATCAGCGCCGCCGTTCATCACCGCCTGAGCCACCTGCAGCAGGCCTCAGTGGCGGGCGGCTTAGCACTGTTCTGCCCCCAGCCAAGCAGCCAATCACGCCGCCACTTGCTCCAATCTGATAATCAGCCGACCAATCCTGTTGCTCTGTGTCATTAAGTAAAGAGCGGTGGTGGTGGTGGTGGTGGTGGTGGTGGTGGTGAGGAGGAGGAGGAGGAGGAGGAGGACTATGATGAAGAGAGAAGAGACAAGAATAACAGAAGTAGTGTAAATAATAGGAACAACAACAACAACAGCAGCAACAACAACAGCAACAACAACAGCAACAACATGGAGTGCAAGAGAACGAAAACAAGAACATATACAAAAGAGGAAGGAGAACAAGAACAAGAACAAGAACAAGAAGGATAAGATAAGAAAGACAACGAAGAAAATAAGAAAGAATGAGAAGAATAAAAAGAAGAAGAAGAAAAAGAAGAAGAAGAAGAAGGAGGAGGAGGAGGAGGAGAAGAAAGAAAAAGAAAATGAAGAAGACCTAAAGAAGAGAAAACAACGAAGAAAATAAGAAAGAATGAGAAGGAGGAGGCGGATGAGAAGGCAAGCACTGAAGAAGGCGGAGGTAGCGATGGTGGTGGTAGTGGTGGTGGTGGTGGTGGTGGTGGTGGTGGTGGTTAAGACGGTGACAAGAGCATAAATCCGTCAAGATTCATGGGGTCGAGATGTAGGTAGAGTGACTCCTTCCTCCCGCTAATGGAGAAGGAGGAGGAGGAGGAGGAGAGGACAAGGAGGAGGAAAGGGTGTTGGAGGTAAGGAGTGGTGGAGAAGAAGAGAAGGAGGAGGAGGAGAGGACAAGGAGGGAGAGGCGTTGGAGGCAAGGAGGTAAGGAGTGGTGGGGAAGAGAAGGAGGAGGAGGAGAAGGAAGAGGAGGAGGAGGAGGAGGAGGAGGAGCAGGTTGGGTAAGTGAAAGGGAATGAAGGCGGTGGTAAGGTGAAGACTGCACCTGGCAAAGTGTGTGATTATTTTTATTATTATTATTATTATTATTATTATTATTATTATTATTATTATTATTATTATTATTATCATTATTATTATTATTGTTGTTGTTCTTCTTCTTGTTCTTGTAGCTTTCGTCGTCGTTATTGTTCTTCCTTCCCTTCTTATTGTTATTTTTATTCGTATCACTGTTACTTTCACCATTATCATCATCGTTATCGCCGTGTTGTTAGTGTTGATGTATTAATTTTGCACAAAGACTGTCCTTGCAGTTTAGCGGAATTTTCTCTCACACCCAAAGAGAAAAAGTTGAACCTAAAGCATATTAAAATTTACTGTAATTTTCGCAATGCATGAAAACCCAAACCCGTCAAGCATACGAGAATTAATTACCAAAGAAAAGACACATTACCTTAAAAAAAATAAAATAAAATATGGAGTTTATGAAGGTATTAAATAAGATTAGAAATTGAGTAGCAGCGGGGACGAGGTGATCATAAGGCGCCAGTTGGGAATATGAGACCACTAATGCTATCAACGAGGAAATTAAGTGAACTATACCTGGACATTGAGATCATTAATGGAAACAGTACAGGAGCAAAGATATGCAATAGGAAAAAAAATAATAGCACGTATGAGGAGCGAAGTTAGAAGTACATTAAGAAACAAAGACGCTAAAAATGAAGTGGGATAAAAAAAAAGGAAAAACAGAGGAACACAAGTAAACAGCACAGTAGCAAAATAAAAATACAGAAGGAAAATATTATAAGTCGCATATTAAAGAAGTTAGAAGTACATTAAGAATTAGAGACACTGAAAAATGAACCAGGGGGCGAAGGAACGGAAGAAAAAAAACAATGATTAGATAATACATTAAAGAATACCAGAAAAACAATACGGTAGCGAAGACACGCAGCTGAAAATAATAACTCGTATGATAGATGAATGAAGTTACGAGTATATTAAGAAGCATAGGCGCTGAAAATGAACCAGAGGGCGAAGGAAAGGAAGGAAAACAGTGATTAGGGAGCGTAGTGAGGGAGGCAGGGAGGAAGAAAGGAGATTAGGACACGCCAAGGGGAATGAGGCGTGAGGGGAGGAGCTTTGGAAATAGAGGCCTGTTGGGGAGAAGGAGGAAGAGGAGCAGGGGAAGGAGGAGGGGATTACCGTGGGAACAGCGTCTTCAGGAGCGGCCTATTGGAACCCACAATACAGGATGCCTCGCCCCTCCAGACCCTTCTACCGCTATGAATATCCTTCCTCCTTCGCCCTCCTTCCCTCCCTCCTTCCTCCTCCATCCCCTCATCGCCTCTCGAGAGCCCATACACGCCCACAAACCCGTGAAAATCATGAATGAAAACACACTAACCTGAAGAAGAGAAAGTTGTGGAAAAGGAGCAGGAGGAGGAGAAGGAGGAGCAGGAGGAGGAAGAGGAGGCCTGAATAGGAAGGTCTCAGGGCTCCACAATAGAGACAGAGGCCGCAGCGCAGACTAAAACTTATCAATAGGGTGAAAAAAGAAAAAAAGAACTGGGTACCTATTTTTTTCTTTTTCTTCTTCTTCTCCTTCCTTCACCAGGTGTATGATAATCGACAGGTGTGGTGAACGGGGGAGGAGTGGGGAGGGTTACCTGTGGGATATTTGTTTGCTTTGGTCACCGCGAGATTTTACGTTCATTTGCTTAAACTTCTTTTAGACTTGCTGGGAAGTTGTAAAGAGAGGAATGTGTGTGTCGTTAATTTGTTTTAATACGCGTCTCTCTCTCTCTCTCTCTCTCTCTCTCTCTCTCTCTCTCTCTCTCTCTCTCTCTCTCTCTCTCTCTCTCTCAGGTAGGAGGATGAAAGGTGAGTGACAGGTGAGGGTAGAGGAGGGTGAGTGACGGGCACTGGCCAAGACCGTCTGTCTTATAGAGAACCGAACCTCATTAGCATACAGCATCATGCGAGACAGAGAGGGGGAGATTGGGAGGGTGATGGTGTAGACTCCCCCTTCCCCATTCCTCCTCCTCCTCCTTCCCCAGAACACTTCCCTTTACCTTTCTATCTCTAATCCACCTGCCAGTTTTCTTTTTTGGTGTATTTTAGAGTACTTTCCCACCTGTTATTTATTCCTATCAGGCTTTTCTCACCTGTTTAGAGTACTTTTCAATGATTATTTAACCCTTCTGGCCTCTCACACCTGTTCTATCGTAGCTATTGTATCATGGGTACCTGTTCTCGTGTTTTAGAGTACTTTTTCACCTGTTACCTATTTCTTACCTGTTTTAGAGTTCTTTTCAGTCATTATATCTATCCTTCTTTCACTCCAACCTGCTCTCACCTGCTACATCGTTACATCATGGTACTCCTTTAATTTTCGAGTACTTTTCCACCTGTTATCTCTCCCTCACTCCCAGCTTCTCTCACCTGTTCCATCATAGAGTTGCATCACGGGTACTCCTCCTCGTCTCCGCGCACTCGTCCCCCAGCCACTGTCTCCCGGTGGCTGATAAAGGACACCTAGCTGGCTCCTCACCCTCTATAATCTATCACTTGTCAGACGCTGCAGCTCTGCCACTCCTGCCTCCTTGCCGCTATCACTCGCGTGCACCCAAAGCAGAGAAACTACCCATTCTATTCTTGCTCTTCTTTTTCTCTTCTCCCCCTTCCCCCTGCTTCTGCTATTCTTTCTTCTGCTTCTCCTTTTTCTACTTCGTTTTCTTGCACTCAAAGCAGAGATATCTACCTGTTTGTTTCTAGTTCTTTTTTTCTCTCCTCTTCTGTTTTTCTGCTTCTGTTTTTCTTCCTGTTTCTGTTTTTGTTTATTGGATTCAAGGAAGAGAAATATGGCCAGCTTATCCATACTCTTCCTTTTCTGTTTTTCCTCTTCCTCTTCCTTCTTCTCTTTCTCGCAACCAAAGTAGAGAAAATTATCCATCTCTTCCTTGATTTTCTTCGCTTCCTCCTCCTCTTCTTCCTCCTCCTCTTCCTCCTCTTTCTATGTCTTTTTTTTTTTTGTCCCTGTCCTTCGTTTATTTCGTCAAATTTTACATGTTAATTTTATGGATTTCTCTCTCTCTCTCTCTCTCTCTCTCTCTCTCTCTCTCTCTCTCTCTCTCTCTCTCTCTCTCTCTCTCTCTCTCTCTCTCTCTGTCTCAATTAGTTATTCCATCACTTTACTTTTCACAGTCCACCACCACCACCACCACCACCTCCACCACCTCCAAGCCCATCAGAGCTAATCATTACTGCGTTACAACCTCCACCGTCACTCCTCGTCACTGGTCGTCCCCCTCGTCCTAATCAGCGAAGATGGATGAGGTGTGAGTGTGGTCGTTGGTTCAGTTCAGGACACAATCACTAGGAATTTGCTACTAGTCGTGTTCTGGGGATGAAGCGCTATTTGTTTTTTGTTTTTTTGTTTGTTTGTTTGTTTGTTTGTTTCTTGATTTTTTTTATTCCTTCAAACTTTTTTTTATCTTTGTTAGCTTTTTTGTTCATCAGGAATTTGTTATTGTTGTGGTTTTTCTATTTTTTTTTTCGCTTTTAGTTTTTTTCTTGTTATTAACCAGGAATTTGCTATTAGCCGTGTCTTAGCATGAGTGGCTATTTGTTTTGTTTTTTTTTTGTTTTGTTTTTTACTCATTCGTAATATTTTATTATTATTTATTTATTTATTTTTTTTACCTTTTGGCTGTTTATTTCTTGCTGTTTCCCGGAAATTTGCTTCTAGTCGTGTCTTAGGATGGATCGCCATTTGTTTTTCGTTTTTTTTCCCCTTTCTTTAATTTTTTAACCTTCTTTTCCTGCTATTCCATCCCAGTGTTTTTTTTTTTTTGTCTCTCTCTCTCTCTCTCTCTCTCTCTTTCTCTCTCTGTCTCTCCCAATCCACATCTGCCCAAAGAAGGATCCGTGGGAATTAATCATTCACTATCGCTGCCCAGGATCACACACACAGCCAGATTCATTAACCGCTTCGCCAGGTAATGAGAGAGGTGAATTCTTGATAAAAACAGCTCCGAAAGACGCGAAGGGGACTTACAAATGCGCTCGTCTTCCCCACCATACCCATCCTCTTCCACCACCACCACCACCACCACCACCAGCGTCTCCAAAATGCTAATAGGTTGCATCTCAATTCTACCTGGTGATATTTTGATGTTTGTACGAACCGATAATTATAGGCAATACAATGGAGTTTCAGACACGGAGGAGGACACTACTTCATTAGCATACAGCAGAGAGAGAGAGAGAGAGAGAGAGAGAGAGAGAGAGAGAGAGAGAGAGAGAGAGAGAGAGAGAGAGAGAGAGAGAGAGAGAGAGAGAGAGAGAGAGAGAGAGAGAGAGTGGGTGGGTTAAACAGCAATATGGGTACGTCAATGGAAGGAGGAGAGAAAGAAGAATAAAATAAGAGAGTAATATGAGGGTTAGGAATCGAAGGATGAGGAATAGGAGAAATTAAAGGAATGAAGGGAATGGGATAAGTGAAAGAAGAAAAAAAGCCACTGAAACAAAAGAAAAAAGAGAAATAGATGCAGAGAGAGAGAGAGAGAGAGAGAGAGAGAGAGAGAGAGAGAGAGAGAGAGAGAGAGAGAGAGAGAGAGAGAGAGAGACACGCTTCTGCCCTTCCTTCGTGTCCCAGAGGCGGTGTGAGGAGCCACCTGACGACGGACACATCTGCATCTCATAATTGGACGGCGTCTGTCTCCCCCAAGCCGGCGACAGGACGTGAGGGTTGCGCCAGAAATGGGAGGTGAGGGAAGACGTGACAATTACGCGACACGAGAGAGAGGGAGAGGGAGAGTAAAGTTGCCTCGAGCTCCCAAATCGCCTCAGGAAACAAGACAGTCAGTAGAAATACACGTTAATTCCTTGACTTAGCTCCGTGTCGGGTCGTGTCGATGGTTGGGATAGGAAGGCAATAGCTAAAGTGATTTCCGCCGCTTATTTCACCACCACCACCATCGCCGCCGCCGCTGCCCCGCCGCCGCCCCCGCCGCCGCCGTCGTCGCCGCCATCTCCTCGACTTCCTTTCCTTTCCCTTCAGTTCTTTCCGTCCAACCCTACCCTGCTCTGCCCTGCTCTCCCCCGCTCTTCCCCGTCTGGTCCTCTCCGTGATTTCCGACAGCTTTTGTTTCTGTGTGAGTGGCGCCTCTCGCTGTTTCTTTCTGGTCCTCTTTCCTGTGGCGCGCGGGTGAAAAAGTAAGTTATTCTCGCCAGACACTCTTTCGTACGTGATTGAACTCCGTGTGAAGATGGAATTATCACTCCGTTTTCTTTCTTTTTTTTTCTCATTTTTTCATGCAGGTCCTCGCAAAGAGCAAACATAATTAGAGAGGGACATGTCAAGATTTCTTCATGTTAAATAAGCTGAGACTGAGCAATCGAACCGTTTTCATTTTTTTTTTTTTTTCAATTATTTTCTTTTTCGCTTCGGCGCTTCAGTGTCCGCGGGACTTTGTGGAGTGACGTATTTCGCATGACGGAAAGACGTGCCGCTGTATTTATGGCGCGAGGGAAAGGTCATTGGTCCTCCCTTGCCTTCCCACGATAGACCGATGCCGCCACACGAGAGAGTGACTTAGGTTAGGTTAGTTAGGTCAGCTTAGGTAGGTCTAGTTTAGGATAAAAAAGATTTCCTTATATTACTGAATTTTACATTGCATTTTGGTTAAGTTAGGTTACATGAGGTGAGAAGAAATCAAAAGTGCGTAGATTATTTTAGGTTATATTAGATTAAGTTTAGGTTAGGTTAGGTTAAGTAAGGTTAGGTTTGTGTCTGTGTGGTTAGGTTAGATTAGGTTAAGGGAGGTTAGGTTAGGTTTTAGTCTGTGTGGTTAAGCAAGGTTAGGTTAAGTAAGGTTAAGTTTGAGTCTGTGTGGTTGCATGAGGGAACCTTTGCGAGTCACTAAGGGAGTGATGATGATCGCCTGTTACAACACTCAAACTCGTGTGTCGCCTCAGGTGGCAGAGATTTTGCCAACCACCACCTTGACCCGTACCCGCGTAGCCAGCCAGCCAGCCAACCACCCAACCACCTAACCAGCCAGCCAGCCAGCCAGCCAGCCAGTCAGTCAGTCAGCCAACAACCCAACCAAGCAACCAGCCAGTCAGCCAGTCAGCCAAGCAGTCAGCCATCCACCCAGCTAGCCAGCCAGTCAATCAGCCGAACACCCAACCAAGCAACCAGCCAGCCAGCCAAGGAGCCAACCAACCAACCACCCAGCCAGCCAGCCACCCAACCAAGGAAGGACCAGCCCAACCTAACCGTCAGCCCAGACAGCAATTCCCGTCTAACAAACAACCGCTCAAGCCACATCCAGTCAGCTAGCACGCCTTAATCCTTACCCAGAATAGAGCAACACAAACCTTAAGCCGCCATCCCTCACAGCCACCACACGCAGCCCCGCCACACGCCACGGGCACCACACATCACCGGATGCAGCATCGCAGGTGTAAATGGCGAAGCTGAAGGTGTCCCCGAAATTTACCGTGGTGTTTGTTTCTTCTCTTCTCGTCACTGGTCCCTTAGGTTACGTGATGCTTAGCGGTGATGTTAAGGTTAGTCTGGGATGGTCTAGGATGGTCTTGGGTTGGTCTGGGTTTCTCTCAGATGGTCTAGGATAGTCCAGTGGTTTAAAATGGTATGGGCTAGTCTGAGGAGGTCTAGGATAATATATGATGGTCTGGAGTGGCTTGGGATGGTCTAAAATAGTCTGGGATTAGTCTGGAATGGTTTGAATTGGTCTTGCTTAGTCTGGGATAGTCTGGGATGGTCTAGCTTGATCTGGGATGGTCTGGCTTGATCTGGGATGGTCTGGCTTGATCTGGGATGGTCTGGCTTAATCTGGGATGGTCTGGCTTAATCTGGGATAGTCTGGTTTGATCTGGGATGGTCTAGCTTGATCTGGGATGGTCTGGGATGGTCTGGTTTGATCTGGGATGTTCGAACTTGATCTGGGATGGTCTGATTTGATCTGGGATGGTCTAGCTTGATCTGGGATGGTCTGGGATGGTCTGGCAGGGATTAGGAACCCCTCACTGGCGAGGAGATGCGACACGTCACTTGGTCTCATTTGGGTTAACTCATTAGGTGTTTTTTTTTATTGTGAGAACACCTGACGCCCCTCTCTCTCTCTCTCTCTCTCTCTCTCTCTCTCTCTCTCTCTCTCTCTCTCTCTCTCTCTCTCTCTCTCTCTCTCTCTCTCTCTCTCTCTCTCTCTAACTTACAAACTCCTTTCCCTACGCCCCTGTACTTTACCTTGTCTTCTCTCTCACTTTGTCTCCTCCTCCTCCTCCTCCTCCTCCTCCTCCTCCTCCTCCTCCTCCTCCTCCTCCTCCTCCTCCTTCTCCTCCCTCGGGCGATAACATCATGAGGGTGACGTCTTCGCTTCGGACACCTCACCTCACCCTCTCTCTCTCTCTCTCTCTCTCTCTCTCTCTCTCTCTCTCTCTCTCTCTCTCTCTCTCTCTCTCTCTCTCTCTCTCTCTCTCTCTCTCTCTCTCGCTTTCGCTCTCGTATTGATCTTAAGAATCTTGTTTTTTTTTTCTTTCCTGCCATCATCGTCGCCCATTTTAAGGATTTCTTTTTTTTTCTTTTTCCTCTCCGTCAGTTTGGTTTGTTGTTCGTTTTTTTTTTCTGTCTCTTTCTGTTTTTGTTTGATTTGTGTGTGTGTGTGTGTGTGTGTGTGTGTGTGTGTGTGTGTGTGTGTGTGTGTTCTTCAGTTTCCATGTTTCTTTGTTGTTTTTTTTTTTTGCCATGTTGTTTGTTTTATATCTTGTTTGTTTGTGTTTTATTGTTTGTGTGTTTGCTCTTTGGCTTTCTTTCTTTCTTTCGTCTACTTCTTTTCCTCCTCCTTCTCCTCCTCCTCCTCCTCCTCCTCCTCCTCCTCCTCCTCCTCCTCCTCCTCCTCCTCCACCACTAGATGCCATCACAGCCGGACAGACCAATAAATCATTTGCTATTTCCAAACAGAGCATTTTATGGGGTAGTTTCTCCTTCCCATTGCTCCTCCTCCTCCTCCTCTCGCTGGCTGTATGTACCCTTCACCACCACTACCACCACCACCACTAGTACCACCAGTAACTCACTTAAATTACAAATCCTACTGGCCAGGGACTCAGTAAGGCACGAGGGTGTTTGGCGTGCGGAGAATGTCATCCTTGTCTTCTATATATTACCTAGCCAGTGCGTGTGACGAGCTTGCCGCTGCACGCTCGTAAAGGCTTGAATCTTAGGCACCGACGAACCCTGTGATCGATAGCACCTGTTCCTAGACTAGTCGCCAGCTCCGGTGTACCTGGCTGGGTCCGTCCCTCGCGCTCGTACAGGAGAGGAGGAGGAGGACGACCGCTGGATAAGGCTGGGGACGCAAGAGCTGCTGCCTTCGCTACGGGGTCTTCCTGTCATGGGTGTGTGTCTTAAGGGGACGCGACGCTAAGGGGTGTGTGTACGTATGGCGTGAAGGAAAAGAAAGAGGGTTCTACTCGTAAGTGTGTTTGGTTTTTCCTGCTATGGGTCTGGTCATTCGAGGGCGTAATACATAGGGGACCGTACTTTGGGCATGAAGAAAGGAAGAACGGAGGGTTTAAATGGTGTTTTTGGTGCCTCTTTACGTGGTTTTCCTGGCATGGGTATGTGTCTTCGGGGACGCGACACGGAGGCAGGGTTGTTAGGTTAGGAAGGAAGGAATGAAGGAAAGGTTTCAAGAGTGTTTTGGTGGCTGGTGTTGGGTTTTCATGCCATGAGTGTGTGCCTTCCGAGACGCGACACTGAAAGGGCTGTATGGAAGGAAGGAAAGGAAGGAAGGAAGGTTTTAGGGGTGTTTCAAAAGCGTCCGTGGTGTTTATTGAGGACCTGTCGTAATTTAGCTTTATCGTCTTGGTGGATTACGGAAGTGTTGTATTAACTCTTTAACTACAATGATAGTCTTCTGCTATCATTAAAAACAGTAAAGAATTGTTTGCTGGGGACACAAAAAAAGAGAGAGAATGTAATACTAATTCTACCTTTTTTTAGGCTACAAAATTATTCAGGAGATTGTACCACGTAATTGTCAGTAGGAATTGTGATCATGAAAAAAAAAATATCTAGCTGTAAAGGATTTAAAGGCTCTGTGTGTTATCTTCTAAAGTGCGTGTCGTGAGGTTCAGAAACGAGACTCCACTGGGTTCTGAAGTGCGTGGTAATTTTGGTAGCTGTCGGATTAGAGTGCGTGTGGTTTTGGTAGGAGGTGGAATAAAGTGCGTGTAATTTGGTAGTTGGTGGATGAGAGTACGTATAATTTTGATGGTTGTTGAAATGAAGTGTGAGGAAGTTGAGGTATGTGGTGAATGAAAGTGTGTATATTTTCGGTAGATGTTAAATTAAAGTGCGAATAATTTTAATAGGTTTTGGATTAGACTGCATGTAGTTTAGATAAGTGGTGGATTAACGTACGTGCAATTTTAGTAGCTGTTAGATTACTTTAAGATTCAATACGTGATGTTCTAAAATTCTGGTCAAAATCAAGACTCCATATTAATCTGACTGGAAAGCTTCTAAAACTCTCCGGCTTCCGATCGAGTTATTGGTTTCCTTGATGGGCGAAGCTTGCCCGCCCATCAACCCTCCTCCGGTGATTGATTGATAGGCGAGAAGAGAATGCAGTTGATTGGTCATCGGTTAGCTAGCGAAGACGGGAGTTAATGACGTTAATGCGAAGAGAATTTCCTAATAGCATCCCTAGATCAACGCCACTGGAGGAGGAGGAGGAGGAGGAGGAGGAGGAGGAGGAGCAGGGGAAGAAAAAAAGAAACGAAAAAAAAGACACGACAACGGAAGAATGCACTGAGCTTCTGCAGGTGACGAGGAAAAGAATGGTTAGCGTGGTGTTGACAAGTGCAAGATAGAAAGATGGAAAATGCACGCTGAGATCTAATGGCCGGTGAAGAAAGGAGAAGGAAAACAGCAGTGAGAGATGCGACCCGAGACTTATTAGCTGGCGCGATATTAATGGGAAGCGGGAAGAGGCAGGGGAGGGTGATGGGGCTGCGGGAATAGAATATGCAAGCGCCTAACGTGGGAGAAAATGAAGCTGGGAATTAATGAGGCAATGGTTATCTTGGTGGTTTGACTGCAGCCTGGATAAGTAGCGATCTTCACTTCGATACCGTTCTGTTGTTTTCTTGTTCTCATAGCGGTTTTAAATAGTATTTTTGGGGTTAATGTGGGGATTGGTGTTGATACGCTAAAATTTGTTTGGTGACACGAGAGGTTGATGGTAATGATGGAAGCAGTGGTAATAGTCGAAACTGCTATTGATTTACGAGTTATTTTACTTTTGACGGTATAAAAAAGAAGTCAACGGTAATGATAATGTTAGTGGTAGTAGTAGTAGTAGTAGTAGTAGTAGTAGTAGTAGTAGTAGTAGTAGTAGTAGTAGTAGTAGTAGTAGTAGCAATAATAAAATAATAATATATTTACTTCACACTTTATACTTTCGAATTAAGGGAATTTTGGGTTCTGGTTTAAAGAACTTTCTATATTTTTTTACGTTTTTTTTTTCCTCACACCCACTTGGAGTACGGAAATCGTATAAGCGAAATGACGCAGCAGCAGCAGGAGGAGGAGGAGGAGGAGGACCAGGACCAGGGAGACTCATTAACTGTCCTCAGCAGCAGGAAGGGAGTGGGCGTCCCGGCACTTGGGAGGTTGGGCCAGGTGTGACCAGGTGTGTACGTCCAACTGAACGACCCTCCACAGCGACACACACACACACACACACACACACACACACACACACACACACACACAGAAAGAGAGAAAAAAAAATAAAAAAAAAACACGCTAGTAAAAAGTGTATTGTAGCGTGGTCCGTAGAGAGAGAGAGAGAGAGAGAGAGAGAGAGAGAGAGAGAGAGAGAGAGAGAGAGAGAGAGAGAGAGAGAGAGAGAGAGAGAGAGAGAGAGAGAGAGAGAGAGAGAGAGAGAGGACAGGACTACACAAACACAAAGAAAGAAAAAAACGTAAAAAAGTAGTAAAAAGTGAATTTGAAGTTTGAGCGTGGTCCTTGAGAGAGAGAGAGAGAGAGAGAGAGAGAGAGAGAGAGAGAGAGAGAGAGAGAGAGAGAGAGAGACAAGACAGCACTACACACACACACACACACACACACACACACACACACACACACACACACACACACACCTCCTGCTGGAAATAGTGAGGTAAGCCGGGGACCTGAGTCTTGAATGCGCCTAATTGCAGGACGCTTTGGTGTTTTGGCTTTATGTAATTTACTTTTAAAAGAATATTTCAGAAGGCAGTACTCAGTAAACCAGAACTGATTGTACGTTCAGCGCGAGGAGGTCCCTTGCTCGAGATTTGCTTCAGTAATTTTGGCTTCGAAAAGACAATTTTTATCGGAAGTTAAACGAAAAGGTTGAGAAATTTTCACCAAGTAGGAGGAAAATGAGAGAGAGAGGGAGAGGGAGAACGGGGAGCGAGAGAAGGGAAGAGGGGAGGAAGTAAGGGAGGGTGATGGAGAAAATGTACACACACACACACACACACACACACACACACACACACACACACACACACACACACACACACACACACACACACACACACACACTTATAATACACTACCATACTATCATCAGTCCACCAATCAGCTGATACCACGATGCTTTCCGAGTTTGTGATTGGCTGTTACCTCCCCCTTGTATACCGTCAGCCAGTCAGGTTAGCTTTACACTGGTGACCTTAGATTATCCCGCAAGGTGCACACACACACACACACACACACACACACACACACACACACACACACACACACACACACACACACGATACGTATACGTCAAGTTGGATTATTGAAGAAATTCGTGAAGGAAGCGAACAGAAATAACATCAGATATAGCGAGGAGAGAGAGAGAGAGAGAGAGAGAGAGAGAGAGAGAGAGAGAGAGAGAGAGAGAGAGAGAGAGAGAGAGAGAGAGAGGATGAACGCAGAGATAGATGGATGGATTAACCGTGGGGGGGGAGGGAGAGGGAGGAACAGAACCCTTTGCTCCTTCATCAACAAGTGACCGCCAATTTGTACAGAGTAGCTGGTTTTTGTCCTGTTGTATAACGCTGTCTGAGCCGTCTCTCTCTCTCTCTCTCTCTCTCTCTCTCTCTCTCTCTCTCTCTCTCTCTCTCTCTCTCTCTCTCTCTCACAGCTTCCTATAATTTTCCTGCGTTCCTCCTCCTCCTCCTCCTTCTTCTCCTCCTTTCCACGCACCTTAAACTTCAGTCTCACTACCAAGCATCTGGTGTTTTGAGTCCTGTTCTCCACGAGTCATCTGTTCCTGCTCCTGGTTCTCCCTGTCCCTTGCTGCATATGTGACTTTCGTTCCCTGCCCCTCTCCCCTGCTCGTGTTTACCTGTTAGCCTTCCTTCAGCTGGAGTTGTGCTATTGAAAGGTGTGAATGCAAAGGTGTGTGTATTAGTTTGGTTGTTGTACTCTCTCTCTCTCTCTCTCTCTCTCTCTCTCTCTCTCTCTCTCTCTCTCTCTCTCTCTCTCTCTCTCTCTCTCTCTCTCTCTCTCTCTCTCTCTCTCTCTCTCTGGCCTTTTCTTTTTCCTGCAGACTTTTTTTTCTTGAAATTTGAAAGAGTAAAAGGAGAGAAAATATATAAAGATACAGAATGAGCGAAACGTGCTGAGAGAGAGAGAGAGAGAGAGAGAGAGAGAGAGAGAGAGAGAGAGAGAGAGAGAGAGAGAGAGAGAGAGACGGACGGACGGACAGACAGACAGAAGGAAAACCTCACTAGTTTCACAAAAGCAAACAGACACAAAGGAGAGAAGCTTGACAAAATTATCACCACTGAAAATCAAATATATTTCTTCCGGGGCTTACCAATGGCTCTTACACACACACACACACACACACACACACACACACACACACACACACACACACACACACACACTCGGAAAACATACGTTATAAATAGTGTGTTCAGTCCAGTCTGGAAGCTTCAAGAGAGAGAGAGAGAGAGAGAGAGAGAGAGAGAGAGAGAGAGAGAGAGAGAGAGAGAGAGAGAGACGAACATTTAATTAAAGTATAAAGTCTAAAAAGAAATGCATTAAAAGTTTCCTTGTATTTTTATCATGTTTATTTATATTTTACTTTTATGTATTCCTGAGATGAGATACGCATGAATTTTCCCTTTATTTGTTTATTTTTTTGTTTTTATTTGTTTATTTGTGTATTTATTTATTTATTTACTAATTTTTTTTCCGGTGTGGTCATCAGTATTGCATAAAATCCAAATTTCGTTTCAGGATTTTTGAAAACTAGGACAAACACCTTCACAGACTGACACACCCTTTCTCTTCTCACTCACCCCTCCACACCACCACCACCACCACCACCACCACCACCACCACCACACTCCCTAAGATCTTATCAACACCCTGACTGGAACTGGTTGCTGCGTTTGTGTAGAGACAAGAAGCGTTTTTGGCTGCGTTTCGTTCGTCGTGAGTGTGTGTGTGTGTGTGTGTGTGTGTGTGTGTGTGTGTGTGTGTGTGGATGGATGGCCGTGGATGGTCTTAATGTGGATGGATGTTTTGTAGTGGACGTCAAATGTTTTAGGCTCGATTAACCATATTCCTTTGGGTAGCGACGTGTTTTCCTGCTGGCCTGACGTTAGTGCAGGGCAGAGAGAGAGAGAGAGAGAGAGAGAGAGAGAGAGAGAGAGAGAGAGAGAGAGAGAGAGAGAGAGAGAGAGAGAGAGAGAGAGAGAGAGAGAGAGAGAGAGAGGGGAAGAAAAAAAAATAGCAAGTGTTGGTCTTCCTTACTAGTGATTAGTGGCTGGTGCTTTTATCTGTGGTCTTTTTTTCCCTTCAGATCTAATAGAATATAATGCAGATTGAGTGTAGTTTCTCTTGTGACGTATAGTAAATCAAGGACAGTGTCTCTTCTTTCAAAGGATCTCCGCCAGCTCCTCTCTCTCTCTTGCTCCTCCTCATCCCTCCCTCCTGCACTCGCTCCCTCCCGGCCTCCTCCTCCACGCCCGGGCTATCCTTCTTCCTAGTCTTTCCTTAGGTCCTCCCTGCTATTAGAATGGAAGCAAGATAAATTCTCTCGGTCTCAGAAAGCTGGAAGTCACTCGCTACCCTCGCGTTCCTGGGACTTGGTGACTTGTGGGGGCCGGGGCAGGGAGGACAGCTTAGCCTGCACTCCCCGCGGCCCACACAGCTCCTGACGGCGCCTCCTGCAGTGGACGTTCGTCTCCCTGGGGGCCCCAACCGTTATCTCTGAATGTGCTTAATGTTCTTGTGGTCGTCAGTGAGGATGGCGAGGTCCAATCTTTCTCTTAGTCCTTGATGTTCACTCACCTCTTAGTCTGAGCTACATATCCTTCGCCATCCTCCAGCCCCCAATCCTGTGTCTCCCCTCCCTCCCCTCTCCCTTCCCCCTCACAGCCAGTGTCCCCGCCCTTCTCCCTCCCACCTCTTTACTGTCTCTGTGTGGGTGTCACTCTATTCAAATAATCTTTATTGTGCTCGTGTGTTTTTGCGCGAGGAGGGAGCGACCGAGGGACTGTCCAGCGGGTTGTGTGTATTGGTATCAGTCAGGCGGACTTGTGTGCAGGCAAACCCGTGCTTGTTAGCCAATGATTGTTAGTTATCGGGTTGCTGGATGACTCTAAGGACGCCTCACCCACGCTGATGCACACTCAGGGTGAAATATGTTCCCCAGGGCGCCGTGGACCACGAGGGCGTTGATTACGGCCTGCTTGGGGCTAGATAAGGATCTCTTCCAGGCCTCTCTCTCTCTCTCTCTCTCTCTCTCTCTCTCTCTCTCTCTCTCTCTCTCTCTCTCTCTCTCTCTCTCTCTCTCGCGCTCTACGCCTTCCATGCAAATTTGTAATGTGACGGAAGCAAGGAGAGCGCGGCTGAATGCTGTCGTAAAGTTGTCTAACCGCGGAGGCAAGAATGCGTGCCGGTAGGTCGTGAACAAGATGTGTAGGATTGTCTCGGGCTGGGGTGGCGGCGGCGGTGGCGGTGGCGGAGCGGTGGCGGTGATGGTGGTGGTGGTGGTGGTGGTGGTGGTGGTGGTGGTGGTGGGGGGGGGGGGTGCACAAGCCGGTGTGGCAAGCGGCAAGGGAGGGGCGGGTCACGCTGCCAGGAACCAAGAGCTGTCGGGGTGTGACCTCACTAGACCCAGTTACTTCCCCACATTCCGCGCCGCTCATCACCCTCGTCTCTAATGACCTGCTGATGACGATGACGATAGTGATGAACCCTCCCTCATTATCATCACCAACAGCGGCGTCGTCACTATTATTATTATTATTATTATTATTATTATTATTATTATCATTATCATTATTATTATTATTATTTATAGTTGTAGTAATAGTAGTAGTACTAGTAGTAGTAGTAGTAGTAGTAGTAGTAGTAGTAGTAGTAGTGATTCGTAATGGACGTTGTTTAAGTGGGGGGAAGAATTTCTTAAATAAATTCAATGGTCATTTTCTCACTTCATCCCTCGTTGACTTTCTTCTCTGGTAAAGAGAAGGGAAGGAGGAGGAGGAGGAGGGGAGCGCGGTGTAGTATTAATAAAGCGAAAAAAGAGATTGGCGAACATATATTTGCAGTTTGGAAAGAATATGCAGTTTTGTGGAATCTTAAATGCGAATAAACTTGACGGACAGCGATGAAGAGGCAGCGGTAACCACGGGGTGTGTAAGTGAGGGTAGTTGAGGCGAAGGAAGGAGGTGTTTAATAGAATGAGAACAAGGATGAGTGACGTGGGTGAAATAATGGATGTGAGGAGAAGAGGAGAGTGACAGAAGGAGGGGTGGCCGGGCAGCGCGCCGCCAGCCAGCCACCATTTAACATTCTTGTTGATATTAAGGTGGTCGCGGCGACACCCTCATCGGCCGCCCTGCCCTCCCGCTGCTGTTGCTGCTGCCAGCGGGTGCTGCAGGCCCTCCGCTGCCCACCGCCGCCTCCAGAAGCTAGGCGAAGCAGCCCTGGATTGTATGGTGGGGTATTTTCAAGTGTTTTTTGTAGACACACTGTGCTCAGGTCTCGGTACGTTTTTCATCCGTCACAAGGGGCCTAAGCAACGGCCGCCGCCACGCCAAACCAGACCGTACTTGATGAAAGCTTAAGGGCAAAGGTTCGGGCTGGCGGGGCGGCGGGAGCGACCTTGGCCCCGGGCTGGCGGAGACTAACGCAATGCCCTATTGGCCAGAACCTCAATCAGCGCGCCCCAACATGGAGGGTTCCCAGAAGTCTTAGGCGATATCCATTTGCCTTTGTTTTTTTTCTCAAATTTTCAGGATGTGTAGGGCGAGGCGTGGTGCATGGGGCGGGACGGCGCGTGGCCCCGGTGCCGCCGTGCACACACCGCGGCGGCGTCCCGGGGCCGAGGAGATACAAAATAAAACAGTGTGTGGCGGGGCGCGGCGGGCGGCTCGCGGTCCTCTTCATCGACGTCCAGAAGTCGGACCTTATAACCCCTGTCAGCCCACCCTCGGCCTGGCCGCCCGTGCCCACAGCCCTGGCCAGCCCGCGCCCGTGTGCCTGCCCGCCCGCCCCTGCACGCCATGAGCCACGCCCAGAGTGATGGAAGGGCCGGGCAGCGGGGAGGCGGGGAAGTCTGTTGTAACAAGGCTAGGCACGGCGTCAAATATTTTCAGCCTTCCATGTGACGAAGCTGTCAATCAAGCCTCCCGCTGCTGCTGCTGCTGCTGCTGCCGCCACTGTTGTTGCTGCTGCTGCTGCTGCGCCGGCTTCTTGGTAACTTGTGCCCAACAGACGCTGCCTCTTGTTGGGCTTGTTGTGATTCTCTCGCTGCCTTGTGTGAGTGTTTACTGCTTTGTTCCACTGAATGTAATGGACGTGTTTGTTGTTACCGCTACGCCAGCCTCATTGTGCAGTCCTGGGGGGCGAGGGGGGTCGGGGGGCGCTGCTTGTGAGGAAGGAAGCACACAATGAGACACTGACGACCTGTATTACCGACCGGGAAAATATATATGATGTAGATAAGAAGGATTGTGCTATCAGCTGTGCAGGTCTCTCTCTCTCTCTCTCTCTCTCTCTCTCTCTCTCTCTCTCTCTCTCTCTCTCTCTCTCTCTCTCTCTCTCTCTCTCTCTCTCACACACACACACACACACACACACACACACACACACACACACACACACACACACACACACACACACACATTCCTTACCGGGCCGCCTGTTGGAAGAGTGACTGCCACCTTCACCTTCTCTCAATTCTTTCTTCATTTTTTCACACATTCTTCATCTTTTTATTCTCTCGCGTCTTTATTTCCTTGACTTCTATTTCTATTTCCTCCTACCTCTCCTTTTTTTTTTCTTTTTTTATCAACTAACATTTTTTTTATCTGCATTGAATGGGATCTCTCTCTCTCTCTCTCTCTCTCTCTCTCTCTCTCTCTCTCTCTCTCTCTCTCTCTCTCTCTCTCTCTCTCTTAATGGAATTTCATTAAGTTCCCTGTAATTTCTAAGTTTTGCGCCTGTTTGCTGGAAAGTTTGTTAGTCTTACGCTTTCACCTCTCAAGTGTGTGTGTGTGTGTGTGTGTGTGTGTGTGTGTGTGTGTGTGTGTGTGTGTGTGTTTTCTTTATTGCCTCTTCTTTTTCTCTTCTTGCAATTATACTCTCATTCTTCTCTTATGTATCATCTTCTTCCTCCTCCTCCTCCTCCTCCTCCTCCTCCTCCTCCTCCTCCTCCTCCTCCATGTATCCGCCTCTGTATACCCGGCCATTTATGCACACTCATCATCATCGTCACCACCACCACCACCACCACCACCACCACCACCACCACCACCATCATCGCCATTATCATTACTTGAATATTTCCTCCCACCTGAGTTTCATTACACGTAACTGTACCTGAGGGTCATTGTCACCTTAGTCGAGTGATTATCTTCTCCCATATGTCATGTTTGAGTTGTCTTTCCTCCTCCTCCTCCTCCTCCTCCTCCTCCTCCTCCTCCTCCTCCTACTACTACTACTACTACTACTACTACTACTACTACTACTACCACTTCTACTACTACTACTACTACTACTCCCACCGCCCTCACCTCGTAGGAATGTTGCGGTTTCAGAAGGCGAAGTGTTGCACGGAGGAAGACGAGGAGGAGCAGGAGGAGGAGGAGGAAGGAAGGAAAGGTGTGTGTGCATAAGGTATTAGGGTGAAAAATGAGTTTTGATTTTCGTGTTTGTGTGTTTTTCTTTCTTTTTCTCTCCTTTCTTTATTTCGTGTGCGTGTGTGTTCGTGTTTTCTTTGATCTATAGTTTAAGATTTTTTTTTTATGCATAGTTTTGTGGAGAATTTTCGTTTATATTTTTGACCTGTAGTTTAGTTTTTCTTGCTTCCGCCATTTCTTTCTTCAATTCCGGTTCTTTCCATCGCCCAAGAAAGTAGGCCAAGAACTACAAAGAATAGCAATTGAAAGAAAGTAGAAAGGATGATTAATTACCTCTTCTTCCTCCGTCCCTTCCCCCAAAAAAGATAAGTGACAGAGTGAGAGAGTGAATGAGTGAATGAGTGAGTGAGAAACGGTTCAAAATGCCTGGTTCAGTTTGGCTCAGCAGGCGTCTTGACACTCCTATCTTCGAATATTTGTGGTTTATCTTCGAATCAGACACGGATTTTACTAACGAAGGGTTCATCACAGTGTTTGCTGTCGCTGGTGCTCATTTGCTGTATAAGCGGTTTTAATTCTCAATACGAGCTGGTATGTCAAGTATTTCCGCTCCTGTTTGTCTTTTGAGGGTGTATGTGTTAGGGGTATCATCCTTCTCTCTCATTTCACCTTAGGTACCGAAAACTCTATTGGATTTTTCCCCTGATTTTCCCCTTTAATCTCCGTTCTTTCAATATGACTGGACTGTTTTGTCTCATATGAACTGTCAACTATAATTTGCTCAAGCTTAAATTCAATATACTTTGGTAGGAGGAGCAGTTTTGATTTTTCACGAAGGTAACCTTTACTTCAAACAAAATTTACTTTTTATAAAGGTACTACACCTGTATAACGTTGCTTTTACTTTTTTTTACAAGTGTATTACTGTTTTTAAGATAAGTTCATAAAGTATAATGTTCAGTGACCACTGCTGAACAGAAAATAAATTAAAAATCTGAGTGCTTTGAAGGAAAAATGTGTCAAAAAGAGAGTGGTTTGTGATCAAGGGGAAAAAAGAGCGTCGTTTGAGAATCAGGAAAGACGTGTCGAAAAGCGATGAAAGGATTACACGTCAGGAGTTCAAGAGTTCAGGTTGATTCCGCGAGATTCCTTTGGCTTTGTGGTCTGGTTTCTTCAGGTTCTGGTGGCGGGGCGGCATCAGCACCCCGTGGGAAGACCATTCGTGGCAGGGAAAGAAAACGGGGCAGGGTGAACGGATAGGCGCAGCGTGGAGGTCGCGTGTCCCAGGAGTTGAAAGACGAAGCTCACCATTCATTCAGTAATCCAGGATCCATAATTATTCAGTTCTTAGTTTTAATATTTCCAGTAGTAGTTTCAGTATTTTCATTAGTTCCAGCAGCAAGATAAAGGTTCATCACTCAGTCGACCTAACAGGAAAATCAGTTAATTCTTAGCGAAATCAGTCAGTTAATTAAACACTTCGGTCCTTTAATGAATACCCAACACGCTTCTTTGCTTCTAATTGCTCCTTGTTGTCTCCTGCTTCCATCACTCCACCGCTTTATCACTTCTTATTGTTTCCTTCTGCTTCTTTCATCATTCCTTCATCACATCATCTCCTTCCTTCATCACTACTCTTATTTGCCTATTTATGCTTCCCCCATCACTCCCACATAACTGTTTCCATTGGTCCCTATCGCTACCTCCTACCAACTCGTGCTTCATTCATCATTCCATCACTCCTTCACTCCTTTCCTCTGCCTCCTCCTTCCCTCATCACTTCAGCGTCTCTCAGGTCACGTTGCTTCCCCCCTTCGTGCTCCTCGACTCCTCATGACTCGGTGACGGCCTAACGACGCCAATTTCTCAGAGTGCTGCAGTTAATATTGCTTTCCTCCTCCTCCCGCTGACACCCAAGACCTCTTCTGCAGGTGCCGCGTCACGCACTCACCGCCCTCCCCGGATTTGAAGTGGCATGGTTGTGTAATAATAGACAA
This sequence comes from Scylla paramamosain, assembly GCF_035594125.1. NCBI lineage: Eukaryota > Metazoa > Arthropoda > Malacostraca > Decapoda > Portunidae > Scylla > Scylla paramamosain. Next base: position 14,592,043 of record NC_087181.1, read on the forward strand.
ACAGAGTACCTGAGAGAGAGAGAGAGAGAGAGAGAGAGAGAGAGAGAGAGAGAGAGAGAGAGAGAGAGAGAGAGAGAGAGAGAGAGAGAGAGAGAGAGAGAGAGAGAGACTGGAAATACAACACGACAATCTCATCTTTTCATCAATTTTGGGTCTCCCGTTCTTTGTCACGGTCCTGTGTCTCTATATTATTGGTCTTGTCGCCTCTATTCCTCTCTTCCATCTTTTATTATAATTGCTTGTTTTTTTACAGTTCAACATTTCGCTCGTTTCACTCAGTAACCGTATTAACATTTCTTTGGTTTTCTAAGATGAGACGAACAGAAAACCATCACACAAAACCTTGCGGGAGAAACAGAAGCGGATAACTACCTTAGGGACTCCACCGGCAGAGCAGCACATTGGTCTTCATGATGGTACCGATAGTTTAATGAGAATTCTGCATCATCAGTGGGAGAAAAACAAGCGACGGCATTTTTAAACACCTCGAGGGTTTATATCAGTTAATTTTAATAGGAGCTAAAGTTATTGGGATTCTCAAAGGGAATGTTCGTGACTCTAGTGATAGTTTGGCAAGCGTTCTGCATCATCAATGAAAAAAAAAGTGACGGTGTTCCCTTCGGCGCTTTATATAGAATTTAACAAGCTGTAGCGAACGTTATCGGGATTTTCAAAGGGGTTTTCATGATTCTTGTGATGGTTTAACAAAAATTCTACATTATGAGGAAAAAAAAAAAAAGAGAACCTGACCAATCAAATACGTGTTCTTTGAAAATATCCCTCATTTTTTAGAATAAAGTGATTCAAAATACATCAACGAAAACGAAAAGATCAATCATGAGAACCCAGCCAACCAGATATACGTCCTTTGAAAACACCCGTCAGAGGAGACCAAGGAAGAACAAAGCGAATCAAAACACAGTCCCAGAAACACAAGGCGAATTTCACACTCACCTTTGGCCATTTGGGGTTGAGTTCACGTGCTTTGGTGGCATCCTGAAGAGCGTGGGCGAACTTAGCAAGCTTGATGTGGGCGGCGGAGCGGTTGGAGTAGAGGATGTGATTGTGTGGGTCGAGAGCGATGGCCTCGGTGTACAGGGCCACTGCAGTCTCGAAGTCCCCTGATTGGCACGCCGCGTTGCTCTGTCGGACTTTCTCGAGGAAGAGCGCCTTCGACCCGCCGCCCTCACCCTCTCCATCAACCTCCAACTGTAGGGAGGAAGAAAATTTGTGAGGGACGGTGGATGGGATTGAAATAACGAAGGAAGAGGACTTTAGGAAATGAAGAAGTCCATAAAATGGTGAGGAACTTTGAAAGGAGGTGAAATTAACGAATGAGGAATGTTGGAAGATGAATAAGAAGACAAAGAACATAGTGAGAGATGTTGCATGGGAGTGAAATAACGAAGGAGGACTTTGAAAGATGAATAATGGGACAAATATAGTGTGAATGACTTTGAAAGGAAGTGAAATAACGAATGAGAATGTTGGAAGATGAATAAGAAGACGAAGAATATAGTGGAGGAACATTTATGAGGGGCGTTGGAAGGAAGTGAAATAATGAATGAGGAGAACTTTGAGAGATGAATAAGAGAACGAAGGATATAGTGAAGGACGTTAGAAGAAAATGAAATAACGAATAAGGACGATGTTTGATGAATAAGAGGACAAATAATATAGTGAGGGACGTTGAAGAAAAGTGAAAGAACAAAGGAGGAGGATGTTAGGAGGTGAATAAGAAACAAAGAATACAGTGGGGGACGTTGAAAGGAAATGAAAGAACGAGGGATAGTATTAAAGGACAGATAAGGAGATAAAGGTCACAGTAAAGGTTTTTGAGGAGAAACAGGAGCGCCAGTTAAGCGAATAGTTTTTGTATCTTGTGACCAACTTCCGTAGCACAAACAGGAGACGGAAAAGATAAAGAAAATTATGGGTAGAGTGTAAGAGACAAGGAATAAAGTGAGGAATAAGGATACGCAAAAAAGAAAACAATGTGGAATGGTAAAGAAAACGTGGATGAAGATAAGACGAGAGTAAATAGGGATACCAAAGAAAGAGCAAGTGGAAAAAGAACAAATGCGTATACATAATAATAATAATAATAATAATAATAATAATAATAATAATAATAATAATAAGTAAGATGTAAAAATATAAAAAAAATTCAAGGTAAGCGAAACTTCAAAGGTGAAGAGAAGATGAAGGAAACAGGATAAAAGACTGACATTTGAGAGGCAGCGAGAAAAAGAAAAAAATATGGGGAAACACACCGAACAGAATATGTGTAGTCATGTTTGCAATCACACAGCGGAGGATGTTACAAAGGACAGGACACACCGCGCCTTGAAGGAAAGGGTAGCGTGAAGTGTTGGGTTAGGAGGAGGAGGAGGAGGAGGAGGATGAGGAAGAGGAAGAGGAGGAAAAGGAGAACCAAGGTGTGTATGAATTTTCTCAGAAGAACACAAATAAATCAGAAATATAAGTAAAAGTGTAAAGTAAATTGGTAGGTTGTGTCAGTTTCCCTTCCTACATGTTATCTCTTCTTGGAATTGTTTTTGTGTCGGAATGAATGATAAAAGTGATGGCGGTAATACAATGATGATAATGATAGTAATATGACGCGAGATTTATAAATATCATAAATACAGATTACTCATGACTCTTAAGACTTGGATTGCTAATAACATGAAATCTGGTAATTGAGTAAGTCTGTATAATATTTACGAAGCAAACATTAAAGTACAGTCGCTACCAGAAGTCTTGTAACCTGACGTTCTCCCTTCCACTGTACTTAGCGTGTTCCTTCAGCCCTGCGCCCTCTGATCTCCCGTAACCTTTCACTTCTCAGGTGCTATAAGGTAACAGGCAGCACATCGGAGGACTTAAGATTGAGAGGAAACTGTTAAATTAATGGAAAACAATAAGACACGTGAACAAAGTTTTGGGGTGTGACTGTGCAAGTATTTTAAAACGTCTGAACTGTTCTATCCCGCCTTTTACTCTGTCTTTTTAAAATCATATTGCAAACTTACACCATATTAATTTATTAAGTGAGAATTCATAAGAGTTACGATTTGTTTATTTATTTATTATGTTTCTACTTATTCTTTTATATCACTGTGACTAATTCCAAGTGGTGATTTCCTTTCGTTTTGTTTTATTTATAATGGATTTCAAACATCAGTAAATTTTTCCACATTTGTTGGACTGTTTAGTTTCACAACCTTTCATCTCATTATTTCATTAACTTTAATACTAAAAGAAAAGAAAAATAACTACAGTACAACAAACTAAAAATTTTGCAATCTACGAAAACAAAAAAATCAACAACAGTATTAAAAAAAGTGAAAAATTGTAATCTACAGCTACTTTTCCTTATTGGTGTGGTCAACAATATAGCAGGAAAACACACTCCATTTTCTTTCAGTAATTAGATGACACACTCAAATACTGTGAATAAATTTTAAGCTCGTTACAATTCTGCTAACATTTTATCACAACTTTGTCTCAATTTTGTTCTTGAGGTGGAAATCTGAAGCAAAACATGTCTCTTTGTTTAACTTCTGTCCTCTTTCTCTATCTTTCTTGTGTCCTCCATCAGTCCCTCCCTCTCCTCTCCCCCTCCCAAACCCTCGCGCCCACAAACACCCAGCCCTGCCTTCCACCCCTCAAATGGCTTCCCCCCTCTCCCCCTACTCCTCGACAACTGCCGCCTCAGATAATTTAAAGGCTCAGGCACCGAAAAGGAAATTCTTGTGACGAAACTCTTTAAAATTATGTCTGAGAAGGATGTGCTGGCCCGGTGAAGGATCTCTCTCTCTCTCTCTCTCTCTCTCTCTCTCTCTCTCTCTCTCTCTCTCTCTCTCTCTCTCTCTCTCTCTCTCTCTCTCTCATATTTCTTCTGTCTCATTTGTTTGTCATTTTCTTATCCTTTGTTTTTGGTTCTCTCTCTCTCTCTCTCTCTCTCTCTCTCTCTCTCTCTCTCTCTCTCTCTCTCTCTCTCTCTCTCTCTCTCTCTCTCTCTCTCTCTCTCTCTCTCATGTTTACCCTTCATCCTTCACTACCACTCGTCTTCTTCACTTACTCTCTCTCTCACCCCTTCATACCTTCATCCTGTCATTCTGTTCCCTCCCCTCCCTTCCCTCCCTTTCCTCCCTCCTTTCCCGCCCCTCCCGCTCCTCTCCTCGCCCCGCTGTGCCCTGGGCGGCGAGGTTGAGCGAGTGACCACAAACTCTACTGACAGCTCAAGACACATACCAGTTCTGAGGTCGCATACCTTCGTGCTGAAATTGTTCTGTGTTTTAAGCACTCGTGGATTTGTGGATGCGAGTGCTATGGTTGTGGTGGTGGTGGTGGTGGTGGTGGTGGTGGTGGTGGTGGTGGTGGTGGTGGTTTTTAGTCATGTGTTTTCTATCTCAATTTTTCTTCGTTTTTCTGTGGCTTCTGTTTGTCTTTAATTGGTTTTTACACGTGGTCTCTCTCTCTCTCTCTCTCTCTCTCTCTCTCTCTCTCTCTCTCTCTCTCTCTCTCTCTCTCTCTCTCTCTCTCTCTCTCTCTCTCTCTCTCCAACGCCATATTAGCACTTTTTCTTAGTTGTTTCGTTCCCAGCACATCTTTCCTTTCCTTCCTTCATTTAAGTATTTTCACTCTCACCCTGAATACGATGGAAGATTTTTATTTTTAAGAGATTGAAAACTTTCCTCAGACCTCCATGTTCTTTTCGTGCATTTTTTTCTCTTTTCTTTTGAACATTCCCTTCATCTGTTTTCCTTCTAAGATTTGTTTATCATTATTGAACATCTTTTGATATTTTTCTCATTTGCCTTTAATTCAGCTTTTCCTGTCTTCTTTTTTTATTCAAACTGCCATATTTGTATTCGTTCACTTTTTTCTTTTTTACCTTTTTGTTATTGCATTTAATATAACTTTTACCATCAATACAATCAACCCTTTTAAAAGCCTACTTACAAACAAAACCTTTTCACATCACCATCACTTACATCCTTATACTACATACACTACTTATACTACAACCATTGATTCATTCACAAAACATCACTCTTTAAACTCAACGATGACAATAACTCGCCCTTATCACAACACATGGTCATGGTAACTTGCCTGTTTACTGATAACAAATTCAGCCCTTTACTATTCACCATTACTGCTCCGCCTGCTGTCACTCGCGCCCATGATATACTGTACACTCGTGATAACTCCCAATCGTAACCACCGTTGATGATAACTGGCAATTAGGATAACTGGTGTACCGATAACTCCGCCCTTTGAATAACTCGTGTACCTGATAAATCTTAATGACCACGCGCCCGTCTCATCTGATTTTGCACGCCCATAATGATTTTGTACACTTGGAATAACTGGCAGTGAAAGGAAGGTACCTGATAACGGCTGGGGAGGCGGGAGAGAATAACTGCCTTGAGTATGCCATTAAATATCAGCTAACGGTACGTAATTGATAAACTGGAAGGGATAACTGTCTTAAGAATGCCATCTAATAACAACTAACGGTAAGTAATGAGTAAACTGAAGGGGATGACTACCTTAAGAACCCCCAACTAATGATAAACAATGGCATATCGAATACAGGATATAAAGAAGAGGATAGCTACCTTCAAGACAACAATTAGTAATTAATTATACTCACTTAATAACAAGTAACGATATATAACTAATGCAGGATAAACAAGAGTGGATAATAACCTTAAGAACGCCACCTAATAACCTAGTGATAATGACTACTTAATGATAATAACTAATAAAAGATAAACAGATGCGAATAACCAACTTAAATACACCATATAATAATTAGTAATGATGATAAATAGTACAGAATAAACAGAAGCGGATCTCTATCTTAAATACTCCGTATAACAATTAGTAATGGTAGTAACTAATACAGGATAAACAGAGGCGGATAACAATTTTAAGAATGCCAACTATTAACTAGTGACGATAACTACTACAGGATAAACCAGACAATTACCTAATAACTAACGACAATAACTAATGGAAACACAAACAGGAAGGGATAAGTACTTTAAGAACACCACTTAATAGATAACTCAGGATAAACACGAGAAGGTAACAATCTTAAAAGTAATGATTGGTGACTGACACCTAATGGCAACTTACACCTTGGGACACCTTTCATATACATGACTTATATTGAAGCTACCTGTATTCTGACACCTGTGGTAACTAATAACCCATAACAACCATGGAAACTCTAAGAATAAGTAACCAGGGTAACTTCACATCGAACACCTGTGACCTTAATTAATCACCATATCACCTGTAAGAAACATCTGCAGTACCTGATGATACGCCCATAGAGGCACCGTAACCTAAGTGTAACCTACCCGCATTCATAACTAAACTGTCACATTTAACCTTTCATTGCTACATATAAATTTCCCTAACTTTGTAGCTTTCTAGAGACACTTTTATTTCTACAGTCTCTTAAATAATGGAGCCTGGAAAACACAAACAGCCTATTCTCTATTCCTTCCCCCAGTTCCCTTACATCGTTCTAAGAGACATTGTTTCTTTCTACTGCAGTCTCTCCAAGTATGTCCCATTAGAAAACGCAAAATTAATCGCCTGTTCTCTATTCCTTTACCGCGTGACCGTGCAAATACCACTTACTCTACCCAGGATGCTAACAAGAAATGATTATAGAAGTGAAAATTAACCTGAAAAACTCCTTAACTCTTCCCCGCGTCACTCCTTCGTACCCAAGCTCCTGTAGAGTCCTCGGCGCGGCCCTGGAGGTGCTTGTGTCCTGCCTCGTTGGGTGGATGACTCTCCTGACGAAGCTCGAAGCGCAGGCGGCGGAAAAAAAGCGTGAATTGACTCGTCCCCCCTGCATCTTAATAAGTGACTGATCCTTAAGAGGCAAGCGGCGTCAGATGGTCCCTTAAACGATGTAATTTAATGGTTCTCCAACATTATGCCTGAGCGGAGATAACAAAGAGCGTCACTTGAAAGCAGCGTCCCTCTTTGAAAGGCTCAGGACGCGGGTTTAGTGATGCGTTGCCTTCCCCGCGTCCCCTCCCGGCCAAAGACTCGATTGGGCCTAAGACAATTCACAGCCGAGGAAAAATGGGGTTATTTGCACCGCCACCACTGAAGAGGGACCCGAAAAATGAAGGACAGTGGACTCGCGCGGGGAAATTTGATGCGGTAAATTTGCATATCCATCCCAGAATGTCGCGATCAGAGACACTCCCACACACACACACACACACACACACATACACACACACACACACACACACACACAACACACACACACACACACACACTCGCACAACACACCTTGGCACCATCTTTCCTCCCCGGTAATTCTAGACAGACGAGGGTGTTAAGTTGTGGATTTATTGAGGAAAAACCCACGCTGGGGGAGATCCCTTGACCACGGAACCCCTGCGTCGAGAGAGCATTAGAGGAAAGTGCCTAGGAAGAAGGAGATGCACGAGATACGTTTGATACCATTACATTAGCACCGCGCACGGCTTGGGACGCTCACAAAAATATTAAATTAGCCTTTCATTGCCATTTGACGCATCTCTCCCTTACTCACTCTGAGACATTTCTTCTTGTTCTACAGCCATCTCTAAATATTAAATTGGCTGTAAACTGCGAAATCTATTCATGTAGATTTTCTTGTAGACGCTTATCAGAAATCAATCCTTTCACTGCTGTTAGGTTTTTATAGCACCATTTTACTTCGAAAAAATGTATCTGTAGAAGGGATAATATATACGGTGAATAATGAATGAATAAATAAATAAATAAATAGATAAATAAATACAAAGTCAAAACCGCAGAAAATAAATAATGTGAGATTGAAGGAAAATGGGAAACAGAGGGAAAATCAGAGAAAATAAACGCAAGTATAAAATTGCTGAAAGATTATCAGAAAAAAAAAAACTAAAAAAACAGAGAGGAAAATAATAAGATTACAAACTAAACAGACAAAACAGTAAAGAAATGTCAAGCTTTATTGAACAAACCTCAAGCCAGAACCGAATTTAAAACAACCTGTAACTAATACTAACGATAGATAAATCACCTGCCTTGTTAATATTGTTACCTGACTTGATTGCGAGTTAATTTGAGTTAATTTGTGAAGGCAGGAGAGGGAATGATGACGACACAGGAGACGCAGGTAATGACTCATGGGAGAAGATGGAGGAGGAGGAGGAGGAAGAAGAAAAGGTGACAGGTAAGATAAAGGTTACAGGTGCTTTTATTTGCCTTTCTCGTAATTGTAACCGGTGCAGTGCTTTGAAAAGACGATCAGAAGGGAAATATAAAGAGTGTGATTGCCTACATAAGAAGACAAGGGAAGCTGCAAGAAGCCACCAGGCCTACACGTGGCAGACTAATTATCATATATCTAATTACTGAAGCCACTTACTGAAATGTATTACTTTTATTAGCTTCGTTTATCTCTCTCTCTCTCTCTCTCTCTCTCTCTCTCTCTCTCTCTCTCTCTCTCTCTCTCTCTCTCTCTCTCTCTCTCTCTCTCTCTCTCTCTCTCGTGTCTCTCATCCTCCGCATTTTTTTCTTTCCCATTTTTCCTTCTCCATATTCTCTTCTTCCTATCATTCTTCTCTCCAAAACGTATTATTTTTATCACCTTCTGTTTATCTCTCTCGTATTTCTCTTCTCCCATCCCCTTTTCCTCCTCCTCTCACTCTTTTTTCCTATCATCCCTCCCTCATTTATTCCCCCATGTGTCTTACTCTAGATTAGATTAGTGTAGTTTATCACCGGCAGCCTCATAAGGGCCAACAGGTCTATTGCTGCCCGGCCTTCCTCTTGGCGCTCCGTCTTTTCCTCCTCCTCCTCCTCCTCTTCCTCTTCGTCCTTCTCATCTAAATATTACTAGATGATAAATAAGAAAGACTGGTACAAACTTCCTCATTTTCTCACCACCTTAATAGTGTAAATTTTCAGGTTCACCCTCGCCTCGCCCTGCTGCTTCCTTGGTCGTTCATTAGATACAATATACTAGTTCATGTAGTTACCGCAAATTACCTCGTTAAGACCAATTCCCGTGTTACTATTTGTTTTTTTTTTTGTCCCCCCCCCCTCTCTCTCTCTCTCTCAGTATCCTCTCGTATTTTGTATTCTGTTCCTCCTCCTCCTTCTCCTCCTCGTCTTCCTCTTCTGCCGTACTTTTCTTCGATTCCCCCTCCTCCTCCTCCTCCTTCTCCTCCTCTTCAAGTTCTGCTTTCCTCCTTCCTTCCTCTCCTCTTCCTTCACTTTTTTTAATCCTCCTCCTCCTGCTCTTCCTCCTCCAACTCTTCTTCGTTTGCTTGTCTTCCTTTTCTCTCTTTTAAATCCTCCTCTTTCGTTTCCTCCTCCTAGATTTACTTTTCCCATTATTCTTCCTTCTCTTCCTTCTCGTCTTCCTTCAGCTCCT
>NC_087181.1:14608999-14611499 GCF_035594125.1 Scylla paramamosain
CCGCACCTCACCTCACCTACCCGCGAACCGTCCCCACACCACCACGCCGACCCTCCGCGCACTGCAGCAGCCGGCACTTTCCAAACACCAGGCGTGGTCAGCAACGGCCGGACCACGCGCATAACCTTCCCCACCGACCGCCAGAGCGCCACTGCCGCCCTCTGTCCCACCTTTTCCGACCCGCCCGTCATACCTGCACCACCACCACCACCGCCGAGCCGGCCGCCGCCGCCGCCGCCGCTCCTGCTGCCATTCTCCTCCCTCCCTCCCTCCTCTCGCTCCTCTCCTCTCCCTCTCTCAATCCCTCTGCCGTCCCTGATTCATTCCCCCCACAAATTTCTCTTGTCTTTATAATTCTCGGTTTTTATTCCATTCTCTCCGTTCGTTTATTTATTCTTTGGTATCCTCTCCTTGTTCTCCTCAAATCAACTTTTTTTCTACCTCTCTCTCTCTCTCTCTCTCTCTCTCTCTCTCTCTCTCTCTCTCTCTCTCTCTCTCTCTCTCTCTCTCTCTCTCTCTCTGCTTCGGTTCCTCCTCCTTCACTTCCCTCGCTGCATCTCTCTCTCTCTCTCTCTCTCTCTCTCTCTCTCTCTCTCTCTCTCTCTCTCTCTCTCTCTCTCTCTCTCTCTCTCTCTCTCTCTCTCTAGCGTTATTTATCGCCTAAAGGAAATTTATTCTTATTCGTGTTTGCCGCCAATTATTCCTGGACACTCGTTATCATAAATGAGGAGCAAGTTTTCCTCTGTATCTCATCTCGCCTAAGTGTCATCTTATCTCCCCAGCGACGGATGCGCGACAGGGGGAGAGAGGGAGCGGGACACTGACCCATTTTTATCTTCACCTCTCAGGTATATCCATTTTGAAACATTACCCCAAGATTACTTCCCTTCTTTCTATTTCATTTTATTACTATCACGTGTGTGTGTATGCGTGTGTTCGTGTGTGTGTGTGTGTGTGTGTGTGTGTTGGGTGTGGGGTTTCTACGTATTCTGTTTTTTATTGTTATTGTAGTTTTTTTTTTTTTTTTAACTGCCAGAGATGTGATAGTGAAACAAGGATGGATTTCTGGTAATATTCTGCTCTCTGGTTCCTTCCTGTACATCGCCTTGGCCCAGGGTTCGCATCCCTCTACACCTGTACACCTGTCACTCTCTTTACCGCGAGTACCAATCCTTCGCATCCTCTAAGGCAGATTTAGTGTAGCTTTTGTATCTTAAGTCCTGGTCTCCTCCCACCGCCCCCGCAGACATGCATGCAATCCTTCATTCTGCTTCACCTCACAAAACCTTTCAAAAAAGAAAAAAAAAAAGTTTAGAGTTATTAAAAAAAAAGTTATCCAGTGGTCTCGCTTTATGAGTTTTAAGCCATCCAGTTTAATCCAGCTACGGTTTAATTTTTATTTTAAATATCACTGAAGGATTTTAATGAATCGAGGGTGATTTTTTTTTTTTTCTCCTGAGGAATTAAAAATCAACTTCTTCCTGATGCACTGCAATTACATCCATATTTGTTATACTGCAACTAACAGGACGTGATTTTATGAAGCCTGCACACTGTCAATAACTACACGACTCACAGCAGCGATGGTTCCTGCCTGGATTGTTGTACTTGAGGTGTTTCTCGTGGACAGAGGCAGGAAACGTTATGTAAAGTAAGGACGGTGTAGCAAGCGTCGCCCAGCCCTGGGAGGTCCGCGGCCACACCTCATCGCATATTCAGGCGTCATATCACCAAAATCGCCTAATTTCCAAGATAGATTCACAGCATCACATGTCTGTCCAATGATTCTGGCCGCTGGAGCTACTTTTTTTTGTCACCTCCAACTTCCTCCTCCTTACTCTCCACCACCATCTCCTCCTCCTCCTCCTTCTCCTCCTCCTCCTCCTCCTCGTGGCCCCCTGCCGTGGATTCGAGGGACGAGTATGATGATAATACTTGTGGGTTTGCGTATTGTTTTGGCAAGACAGATGTGGGCATGAATAATGTACCGCGTCTTTATTGCCGGCAAGGTCAGTCGCATGATGGCGAGACGCTGCGGCTCTCACTCTCTCACTCACTCACTCTCTCACTCACTCTCTCACTCCTTGTCTGTTCCTCTATTCCTTTCTTTCTCTCTCTTCCTGCCTCGCTGTCTTTCCATCTCCTTTTTCGCCTCTCTCTCTCTCTCTCTCTCTCTCTCTCTCTCTCTCTCTCTCTCTCTCTCTCTCTCTCTCTCTCTCTCTCTCTCTCTCTCTCTTCTAAACGTTTTCTGAATTTATGAAGAGGAAACGTTCAGTATTTTTCTTGGTTTTACTTGTTTATTTTTCTTATTTATGTTTTTACTGTTTTTTGTATTCTTTTTTTCCTCCATTTTCTTTGTTACCTACTCTTTTGTACTTTTCTATATCACTCCCATACTTCCTTTCTATTCCTCTTTATCCTTCTTCCTGTTTTTCCTTCATACCTCCTCTTCCCACTCTTCTGCATCCCTCAGTTGTCTTCCAGTCAAATGTAAATCTAA
>NC_087181.1:14616499-14626499 GCF_035594125.1 Scylla paramamosain
TCTTTTTTGTAACACGTATAGAACTGTACTTTTTCCCCCTAGGTGAGTCATTCTAATCATTTTACAATCTATAAAACACGACGTGAGAATGGCCAGCGCGGTGAGTTACTGCACGTGTCTTGTTACTTACACCCCTTCGCTTCGTTTACAGCCAATGAAACACTGAGGAATGGAAACACATAAAGAATAAAAAAAAGACGCAATTCTGGCCTGGACATATAAGGCGCGAGGAAGTGTGAGAGGGAGGACCCGCGCGTCACCTCCTGCAGGGGAAGGCTAAGAGTCCTGCAGGGGGAGGTTATGGAACCTGCGGAGACAGACTTTACTGCCGTCACTGCACCACCACCACCACCATAACATCCATCCCACCACCATCACCTTCACTATCACTACCATTATCATCACTTCACCGGAAAAGAGAAAGATGAAAGAAGTAATTATTGGGAAGATTGAAAGAATGAGAAAGAAAAGACATAAACTTTTGATGGAAATATTTAAAGCAACAGTGGGAAAAATGAAGGAATGGTGGAAAGATTCAAAGGGAAAGAAGAAAAAGATAAAAGCACCTACTGAAAACTTTGAAAATTTTAAATGAAAAATGAAGAAAAATAACATATGCTGGAAATATTGAAAGAACAAGAAGCAAATATTCGTGCTGGAAAGGGTTAAATGAAAAAAGGAAAAATGAGGAAATGCTGGAAAGATTGAAAGAAAATGAAGAAGAAGAAGAAGAAGAAGAAGAAGGAGATATATAAACTACTGCTGGGAAAATTTTAAAGCAAAAAGCGGAAAAAAATCAAGAAATGCTGGAAATATTGAAAGAAGAAGAAAAAGGAAGAAGTACATAATCTTCTGAAAGAAAGATTTAAAGCAAAATTGAAATATGAAAAAAAAGAAATGTTGAAAAAATAGAAACATGACGACGACCACAACAAAGAACAAAAACAGGAGAAACCACAAACTCTAGCTGGAAAGAATCACAAGGAAAAAAAAATACTGGGAAAAAAATTAAAATGAAGAAAGAAACAGTAAAGACGAAGAACAAGAACAGGAAAAAAATACAAACTCCAGCTGGAAAGAATCACAATGGGAAAAAAAAAAAAGCAAAAACGAAATACTGAAAAAAATAAAAAAGAAGAAACACTGAAGCATAAAAAGAACAAGAACACAAAGCAAAAGAAGAACCAAAAAGGCAAAAGATAATGCTGGAAAGACTGAAAGGAATATGAAAGACAGATAGGAAACTTGGAACTCGTGAACAGCGGCCTCTAATCTCACCTACATCAGCCCAAACACCGCCGTGGTGAGGCTGGTGATGAAATGCATTTATTCCTTATATGGCAGGGCGTGGAGTGAAGTGGTAGCAGTAGTGGTGGTGGTGATAATAGTAGTAGTGGTGGTGGTGGTAATAGTAGTAGTGGTGGTGGTGGTAGCGGTTCTCTATGATATTCAGTAATTTTCACACACACACACACACACACACACACACACACACACACACACACACACACACACACACACACACGATAGTATATTTCAGCTCAAAGCAAGTATATATGAAAAATCACTCATAAGATACCAAAAATCAAAGCTGACTTAACCTAACCAAACAAAACCCAATCAAACCAAACCAAACCAGACCAAACTAAACCAAGCCGAACCGAACCAAATCGAACAGAACTTAACCTAACCTTACCTAACCCAACCCAACTCAACCTAACCCAAACCAAACCGAATCTAAACCAAACCTGACCTAACAAAACACCCCAAAAAAAATTCCAGTACCCAAAATACCCCAAATTGAAAATACAAAGCAGTCCATTGACATTAAGAGAAAAAGAACTGTTAGACTGGAAGAGAATAACATTAACTGCTGTCCAAAATCAACTTAATTAACCTTTACCTGCCTGCCACTCCCGCACACCTGTCCCACATTCCTCTGTTTGTGTAGCCTGTGATGGGCAAACCTCACCTGCCATTGCTTAGCGGCCCTCCCTCCCATTCGGTAATTAAAGGTGAGAATCAAGTCACTCTAAGATGATGGATGATTCACGCATGATGTGACTCAGTAAATACACACACACACACACACACACACACACACACACACACACACACACACACACACACACACACTTATTTTTCATTGTAGATATTTATTTATGTTATATCTTGGTGAATGATGAAGCAACAGACAAATTATCATTGTTACTCTTAATATATTTGTTCTCTCATCAGAATCAATAATTGTTAACTGGTCACGTGATATCTTTGTACTCTGTTCGAGGCCTCTATGAGTAAATTAACTTACCAAATCTTTCAACACACACACACACACACACACACACACACACGGTTAGGTCATTGACGAAATAGCAATTATAACCTGATGCAGAATACTGAATATGAAAAATACAAAATTACAAGTCAAAACAAGGCATGCTTACCATTTCGTCCAAAGCCTCACTTAAATTGTGTTGCTTGTTAGGGAAGGGCTGGTTGATGCACTTTGTACTTGTATACTTAAGAATCTAAGTGTGCAAGATGAACCGGATGATGATGATGATGATGATGATGATGATGATGATGAAATTTGCAACAGTAGATAAGTAAACTGTTTTCATCACCCCACCACCACCACTACCACTACTACTACTACTACTACTACTACTACTACCACCACCACCACCACGACCACCACCACCACCACCACATGTACCAAGTATGAATGACCGTGACCGTGGGAGTGGAAGAAGACGAAGAAGAAGTACGAAAGAAGAAGAAGAGGAGGACTTTGGGACATGATTACTCACCTTCCCCGTTACCTGCTGCTACCCCCAACCCCCCACCACCCTTCCCCATCAGCACCCCCCCCCCGCCCTAGACCCCCTCCCGTTATAGTGTAATAAGCCTGAAGGGGCGAATAAGGTAGTCTGATCGGAGGGCGCTCACTCTTCAGTCGTCATGCTTCTTGCTCGCCGAGTTTATGAATAATACAAGAAGGAATCATATGTTCTTTTGCTCGTTGTTTGAAGGAGGAGGAGGAGGAGGAGGAGGAGGAGGAGGCTTAAAGGGAGGGGGAGGAAATGGGAAAGGAGAGATATGGGGTTGTAGGTAGATAGGTAAGTAGGTATGGATAGAAGTAGAGAGAGAGAGAGAGAGAGAGAGAGAGAGAGAGAGAGAGAGAGAGAGAGAGAGAGAGAGAGAGAGAGAGAGAGAGAGAGAGAGGGGGGAATGTGGAAAGAGAGGGTATGGAGGGTATGGTTGATTGGAAGGAGAGAGAGAGAGAGAGAGAGAGAGAGAGAGAGAGAGAGAGAGAGAGAGAGAGAGAGAGAGAGAGAGAGGAATACGTACTAATTAAGACAAATACAGGGAAAGGAAGAATAGAGGTTGGTATCGAGAGAGAAAGAGAGAGAGAGAGAGAGAGAGAGAGAGAGAGAGAGAGAGAGAGAGAGAGAGAGAGAGAGAGAGAGAGAGAGAGAGAGAACCAGGCCTAGGAATGTGAACTGCTATTGAATACCTGAGGGATGAATCATTAAATTGCACCTGATCCAAGAGACGAGTTTTGCTGAGCGACTGAGAAACACTTCCTTGAGCTGCGCCTTGAAACCTCCGCTCTAGAGGAAGCTTTTCGGAATTTTAAGAGCTTTTTGATTCTAGTGGTAGTTTAATAAGGATCTTCTACCTTTAACTGGCTCTAGTGAAAGGTACTGTGGTTTTCAAGGGCGTTTTCATTCTATTGGTGCTTTTAACTCTCCGCCGTTTACAGATTATAATGGAAGGTATTTTGATTTTTAAGAGTGATTCTAGGGCGTGGATTCTGATTTTTAACAGGCTCTAGTGGAAGGTATTAGGGTTTTCTAGGGTGTTTTCATGATTTTATTCACAGTTTAACAAGGATTTTGCACGTTTAACAGACTCTAGTGGAAGGTTTTAGGACTTTTAAGAGTTGATTCTAGAGATAATTTTACTATGATTCTACTCTTTTAACAGGCTTTAGTTGAAGGTATTAAAATCTTCAAGGGTGTTTTTCATGATTTTAGCGATAGTTCAAGTGGAATTCTACCCCTGTGGCAGACTCTGGTGGAAGGTATTAGGTTTTTGAAGAGTGCATGATTCTAATGATAGCTTGATAATGACCCTACACTTTTATCACACTTTAGGGTTTGCAAGTGTGGCTTCATGATTTTAGTGATAGTTTAACAAAGATATTTCGGGATTTTTAAGAGTATTTTTATTCTAATGCCACTTTAACAAGGACTCTACACCCTTAACCCTTTCACTACGATATGCAACAATTCACGCATTAAAAGTACTGCATAAACTCTCAACAAACACCTACAAGAAAAGGAAACGCATTAAAAGATTAGATTTTCCAGCGTATGGACAGTAGAATCTTTAGTGGCGGCTACAGAAAAATAAATAAATAAATAAATGTCCCGGCGTGTTTTAGCATTAAGGAACGTTGTGTCATATACTCGTAACAGTGAAAGGGTTAGCAAGTATTAGCGGGAATCATTGTGGCTTCCAAGAGTGATAGTTTAACAAGAATTTATCACCAATAGGAAAACACGCCGAGGAGAACCTGACCAATCATCTCCGTCGCCTTTGAAAACATTCCTGATGAGAGGACCAAGCGCTTCACTATACGGACTTAAGACAATGGCAGGTGGCGCCCCTTGCCTCTACAATGGTGAGGATGAACAGCCGCGTAACGAAGATGATGGTGAAATGAAATGGTGATAATGATGTTGACTGGATCTATGTAGGGTTCTCTCCTCCCCCCCCCCGCACCCATCCTCCCTCCCTATACATCTTCTTGTTTGGCCATTTTTTTTTTCCTCCTCCTTCTTCTCTTCTTCTCGTCGTCGTCGTCGTCTTGTTTATCTTCTCCTCCTCCTGTGTTTCTCTCATCATCATCATCATCATCATCATCATCATCATCTCTTTCTTCTTTTCTTATTCTTGCTCTTCCTCATCTCTCCTCCTCCTCCTCCTCTCCTCCTCCTCCTCCTCCTCCTCCTCCTCCTCCTCCTCCTCCTCCTCCTCCCTACATACCCAAACACCCTCCTTATTCTCAGTAGTAATAATCAATAACAAAGAACAAAACAGTACGGTTCTGGAAGACAAGATCATAAAGACAACATGGATTTAGAAACAAATGGTCGCGCCTTTTGAACTGGGTCGATCCTTTTAACGAAGTATCCCGTATGCACAAGAATACCAAGGCAGTAGAATGAAGAAAATATGAAAAAATCACTCATAAAACACCGAAGACAAACCTAATCATTGTAGCTGTCAAGAGTAGTAAATAGGATGACAGTGGATACAACATGCACGAGAACAAGGCCAGTGGATATTGTTTACTCAGAACTTCCAGAAAGCTATCGACGAAGTTCCTCACAAGCGCCTCATTAGTAAAGTAAAAGCTCGTGGTGCACTTGGCAACCCCTTTGGCTGGATGGAAGACTGGCTGCCGGGTCGTAAACAGCGCGTCGTAATAAACGGTAAATATCAGACTGGCCTAACATAACTAGTGGAATTCCTCAGGGGTCAGTTTTGGGACCGATTCTTTTCAATATTTACATGCATACGTTGCCTGCCTCAGATGGGAACAGCCGCGCGTGACCCACGGAAATGCGTTGTCCTGGAAGGGAATGAAGGAGAGAAAGAGAGAAAGATACCTGAAGAATAACCGTGTCGTG
Organism: Scylla paramamosain; assembly: GCF_035594125.1. Classification (NCBI taxonomy): domain Eukaryota; kingdom Metazoa; phylum Arthropoda; class Malacostraca; order Decapoda; family Portunidae; genus Scylla; species Scylla paramamosain. The sequence continues at coordinate 14,622,205 of NC_087181.1, forward strand.
TATGTTAATGGCGTGGGTGTTGATCATAAGGTATCCCGTGCAAAATAACTAAATTCGCAGACGATACAAAAATCACAAACGAGGCAGACTCATCAACTTAACGACACTTGCCTTTTAACGGTGTAAATTACGTACTTAAAATTGAGACTTAGAGAATTTCGCCGTAATGAGTACCTTGAACATTTATTTCTTTTATTTATTTTACTTATTTATATATTGATTTATTTATTTACCTATCTGTCCTTTTATCTATTTATTCATTTATTTGTTTACCTACTGTCGTAACTCCGGGAAAGAAAAGATCTGTTGCTGTTTGTTTTTTGTTTGTATTCCTTTGTATTCCTCCTCCTCTTTTCCTTCTTCTTCTTCTTCTTCTTCTTCTTCTTCTTCTTCTTCTTCTTCGCCCTCCTCCTCTTCCTCCTCCTCCAAGTTTACAATGACCCCGATACAATGATATCCCAGTGAGCACGCCCCCACCCCATCCCCCTTTCATACCATAACCTCCCTAATCCCCAGCCTCTTCCTCCCCTCCCTACAACCTTGGCCTTCCCCCTCACCCCACCCTCCCCAGCCTCTCCTAACCCAACCTTATCCTCCTCTCCCCTCCCCTTTCCTTTCCCTCCCCTCCCCTCCCCTCCCTTCCCCTTCAATTATAAATATCAAAACGAGAAAGACTGTGGAGGTAAACTAGTAATTATTTTTATGTAAGAAATATACGGATCATTATCATTTTTTATTCATCTTTTACAACATCTATTTTTCTTTTTCAATTTTTAAATATGGCGACTTTTATTTATTTTGGGTTTATGAATTATGGAAGTGCTAGATAAGTTGAGTTTACCCTTTAAATGTATCGCTAAATTCATTCCTTATCCTTCAAATTAACCTCAAACTCCATTTTTTTCTTCCACCTCATCTATAACCTTCTCTTTTTAACATCCATTCCTGGCCTCCATTTATCGTCCATTTTAACCCTAACCTTCCGTTTACCCATCCCAAAAATTCTCGATTAACCTCAAACTCATTATTTAACCTCCTTTTATGCTCCACCTCCTCCCTAACCTCCCTTTTTAATCTTCACTCAATCCCTAACCTCCCCAATTATTCTCCCACCTCCTCCCTAACCTCCCTTACTAACCCTCAATCCATCCCTAACCTTCCTTTTATTCCCCTAACTCACCTTCCCTAACCTACCTCCCTCCTGCTCACCTGTTCCTCTGTATTTGATTGATTATTCTCACCTGCGCTACCTGTCCGCGGTAAGACCACTAATTTCAGAAGGTCGCGCATTGCTTTCCACTCACTCCCGCCATTATCTGATCCATTTTGCATTAATTAGACCGATAGAGTGTAGAGCATAATTGCAGGTAACACGCTCATTGTAATACTGACAGGTTAATGACACTCTTCTTACCTGCCGCCAACTTTCTATCAATTGCAGTTCTGGTGGTGGTAGTGTGTGTGTGTGTGTGTGTGTGTGTGTGTGTGTGTGTGTGTGTGTGTTGTGTTTGTGTTGGTGGTGGGTGTCTTAATGGTGTCTGATTGTAGTATTGTTTGTTTGCTGGTGGTGGTAGTAGTAGTAGTAGTAGTAGTAGTAGTAGTAGTAGGAGTAGTAGTAGTAGTAGTAGGAGTAGTAGTTGTAGTTTTTTTATTGTTGTTGTTGGTGGTGATTGTTGTTGTTGTTGTTGTTGTTGTTGTAGCAGTAGTAGTAATAGTAGTAGTAGCAGCAACAGTAGTAGTAGTAGTAGTAGTAGTAATAGTAGTAGAATCATGATATTTTTCTCCTCCTATATTCTCCTCCATTGTATTCCTGTCTTTGTATTCCCTTCTTGCTTGCTCTCTCCTCCTCTCACTTTCCCCTCCCTCCTCCCACTCACACACACCACCATTTCGTATGTAACTTTATTAACGTACAATATCCAATGACATATGGTGAACAGAAATTAATTATCCTTAATAATAATAATAATAATAATAATAATAATAATGATAATAATAATACTAATAATAATAATAATAATAATAATAATCGTCTTAAGTATTCTCCTATATATGGAAAAATATGCTAAATTTTGAGAGAGAGAGAGAGAGAGAGAGAGAGAGAGAGAGAGAGAGAGAGAGAGAGAGAGAGAGAGAGAGAGAGAGAGAGAGATTGGCACAAAGCAGCATTGAAATCACCGTAAAAAAAAAAAAAAAAAAAAAAATAATAATAATAATAATAATAATAATAATAATAATAATAATAATAAATAAACAAATAAATCATTCTTATAACCACAAATCAAATCAGCAAATACACTAAGTTTATGTATACTCTTTAATGCCCATATTTTACGCACTCATTCATATCTCGCTCACTTTCCTACAAGAGTAACGGGAGTGGGTTTGAGTGCGTTGAGTGTGTTGAGTATGCGTGCGTTTGTTGCTTGAGAAATGGATACCGAAGTGCGTGGGAGAGTGTGGATTAGTTACAGGTGCAGATACAAAGGTGGGTGGAAACAAGTGGATGATATAAATAGTGCAAAATTAATGACATATGTACTGATATGTTTGATTCTGACCGGAGTGTGTGAGTGTGTGTGTGTGTGTGTGGATGTGTGGATGTGAATGTGGATAAGTGAGCAAGTGGATTAGTTACACGTACAGATATACAGGTGTGTGGATATACTTGATACACCTCACGCAGCTCCAGATAACATACAGAATACAGAACTAACTGCGTGTGTGTTGGAACAGTAAATTTTGCAACGAGTAACAATAGTCATCTTGCAGATTACGAGATGAGTAATGTCTAACTCCAGACACAGACAGGGAAGAGATCTCAGTGTACAGGTGAGTGAATACAGTACACTTAACGTAGAATATGAGATACAGAATACAGAGGTGAAAACATACAAATTTTACTGGAGCACGTGTGGATAAGTATGTGGATTAGTTACGTACAGATATATAGGCGTGTGGATACCAGTAAATACATTCCACGCAGTTCTAATTGACATACAGAACACAGAATCGTTAACGCGTCAAATGAAACACTTAATTCTTACTAGGGCGTGTGGATAAGTATGTGGATTCCTTACGTATAGATTTACAAGCGTGTGGATACCAGTAAATACACCCAGCGCAATTCTAGATGTCATACAGAGTACGGAACTCTTAATACGTCTACTGAAACACCGAATTCTGACTGTAGTACGAGTGGATAAGTATGTGGATTACTTACGTACAATTTTACAGACGTATGAACACCAGTAAATACACCCAATGTAGTTCTAGATGTCATACAGAATACAGAACGGTTAACACGTCAAGAGAAAAATCCAGCTCTTCGCTTTGTTTCATTTATCCGCGGGGTTGGTGGGGTTACGATGCTGCAGTTCCCGGTGCCGGCTTGGGGTTGTTCTGGCGGCACTTCGGCAGTCGGTCACGGCGCGGCGCAACATTCCACTGGAGGCATGTCGGGGCGAACGGGCCTCAGGGGGAAAGTCATGCCCTTGTGAACGCTTTACGACATCCCAGGGGTACTGTTAGTGTGTCCCTGGGGGCGTCTCGTGTTCCTATTCTGTCCCTGTTAAGTGTTGCATGATGCTGTTGTTGGTGACTTAAGTGTCCACAGCCTGACACTTTATAACTTAACGTTACTCTTCTTTACTTAGGGATAATGTGGGGTGGAGGGTGGAGGAGGGCGCAGGAGGACAAAGGGAGGTTGGGAAGGTGACGTGAGGGGATGGAAAAGCGGCGTTAGTGGAGATAATTTAACTTGAATGATGCCAGGCTCAGAGATACTCAGACGGCAGCATCCCTCATTCCCTGCCTGCCATCCTACACTCGCCGTCTCGCCCCCTAGCACATACCACCCAACGACTTCCCCGTCAGGATCAGTCACAAAACCCCTGCCTTGCCACCTGACGAAGGGAGTGACGAGCGGTAGCGGAGTGTTAAGAGGAAAAGAGATCATCCAGCAGAGAAGTGGGCACCCGCAAGTGAGATGAGATTGGGATCAAGAGGGATGAGGGTTGTTCACTTACCGTTGGGTTGTCTCTCGATGTCATGGTTCTCAGCGGCACCTCCGTGATATATCCAGACCATGATACACTGTAATATTCGCTTTAGCACTCACACATCACATCACTCAGAGAAAAACCATCACTGAGGCCAATGTATACTCAGTCGCCATCTTGGTTGTAATTGGCTGTTCTCTCCACCTCCCTCTCACCTGTCATCTGGAGGCTGCGAGAGTTTCCGATTCGTTATTTACCTGCGGCGGAAAAACATATGAATTGCGGCACTCATCA